>NC_046628.1:9158791-9459839 GCF_900324465.2 Anabas testudineus
CTGCTAGAGGTGTAGTCCATCGCCAGAGAAACATCCACCTTCGTTTCTGCTGCTCATATCCTCTGAGTCAGGCTCTGTCCATGGATGTGGGCATCAACCCTATAGAGAGGTGACAATATCTTTTCCTCTGCATGTTTTTCTCTATCAACTCCAGGCCTTAGGTGCTGCTTAACACAGTCATTGTAATAAAATCTGTCCAGAATAAATGCTAATAGGGTTTTACATATATACATACATTTCCCTGATAATTGTAATGTATGTAAAACACATTTTATATGCGCCCCAACTGTGTTTTTCTAATAAATGTAATGTCCTTCTCAAGTGTACTCACACTATATGTTGTATGTATATGTCTGCAGCATTGTGAGAAGGAAGCTTCCAACTGGCCATGGACAGTATCATTTGAGAATGATCCCTTACCAGGACGCTGACTTCCACGTCCCTCTGACCAGTAACAGTAACATACCAGTGGAAATAGACCAGAGATTTTATGTGGAGGTGCGGGCAGAAGGAGTCGATGAACGTCAGATCTCCACCATTCTGGACTCCTGTTGGGCCACGCCGGTCAACAATGCCAACTATCCTACCCGCTGGGATCTCATTAGTGCACAGTAAAAGACTTTGACATCTTCACCTTATCTTAGGAAACACATCTCTTTTTGAGTTTAACCTTTCTACTTCATTGTCTGCCTGGTAACACTGTACCTTCTACAACTCCCTTTGCCATCCAGGTGTCCTAATCAAGAAGATGGTACAGTTGAGCTGGTTCAGAATGGTATCTCCACTGTGGCTAGATTCTCCTTCAGGATGTTCAGCTTCACCAACTTTTCATCCATCTACCTGCACTGCCAGGTCCACCTTTGTCTTCTTAGGCACAACAACTGCACAGCTGTAAGTACTTCACACCTGTGTTTGTAGTAAGATTAAAGAGATTAACAACAGAAGCATATGTAAATGCCATTGATGTGGTTTTCCTGCAGCACTGCTACCCAGGTTACCACGGGCGAGTTCGCAGAGACGTATCTTACCATGACACTACTGCCATCTCACTAGGACCACTGGTCTCAAGATCAAAGCGTGCTGGTAAAACTCTCTATCCATTTAATAAATGATGTATTCTTCTTCTGTATGACATAGAACTTGGACAATTGACCTACTGTAAATCTTTCGTTTTTAGCGGACAGTGTGGAGAAAGCAAGCAGTGCGACAGGACAAGTGATCTCAGTGGTGTCCCTTCTAGCCAGTTTGCTGACTGCCAAAACTCTGATCTAACAAGACCAAAGATGAACCTGATTTTAAAATCTCAATCAAATCAACATATTATGCTCTGTATGTTTTTGAGTTGTATTTCTATTTGTTAAGTTTGGTTTTGTATTTTTGGTGAGAAATTTTGCTTCAGAACATCAGGGGAACCAATGCGCTTTGTGAAAAACTTGAAACCTCTTTGAGTGCATTAATCCCTTTTATCTTTAATTTTCTTGTGGTAATTTAAAACCTTAGTCACTCAATAAGTAATATCATGTAAGGTTAAAAGAATAAATAAAGTGTTTTAAATGGAGTAATTGAGTATTTTTATTTGATGCCTAATCCAATTTGTGTATTACAGTGGCCTTAAATAAAGTCCCTAATTCCTCATCTCCATCATTATTATATAAAAGCATGTATTTTTTTTTACATGGAATAACACCAACAGATGACTATCTGTATTTTCTAAATTCACTACAAATGGGCCAATAAAACAGATGAGAATGACTGATTTGAACTGACTGCCCTGGTATAGTGATTTTCATTTGTTTGTAAACT
The DNA here is from genome assembly GCF_900324465.2 of Anabas testudineus. Taxonomy (NCBI): domain Eukaryota; kingdom Metazoa; phylum Chordata; class Actinopteri; order Anabantiformes; family Anabantidae; genus Anabas; species Anabas testudineus. Next base: position 9,160,595 of record NC_046628.1, read on the forward strand.
ATTTCCTCCTCTCTTCCTGCCTTTATCTTTTGCTCACGTTTCTTGAAGCATGCCCACATTCCTGTAACAGAAGGAAATAGAAGATGAAAGTATCCCATTGTGATGTTGACTCAGAGCAACATGTTTATAATTTTGACAGTGGAATGCTGAAGACACACATTAATGACTTTCTGTGAACTGTTCAGGAAATAGGTGGTGTGTTTGAGAACATCAAACGTTTAACAAAACTTCACTTCAGTAGCTTAAACAAGTAAAAAGTGTAACAATCATAAAAACGTGATAACTAGGCCATAATACGGAGATTATTGTTTTATTATCATTTAAGGGTTAAATTCAATTTTTGAGTCGATTTAACCATAAACACAGCTTTTTAAACAACAAACAATAGACACTGAAGCAGAGGATAAAATTATATTTAACTCATTCTGTGTCAGACTATTTGAGTATTTGTGACCTTCAAACTGCTGAATGCGGCCAGGATGGTTAGAAACTCTTCATTGCAGCGTCTCATCTCTGCCACCTGCTGTCTCTCCCTGCTCAGTGCATATCTATCCCAGCTTTTAAAGCTAAGGAGATCCTCTGGTAGAAATCTTCTGTAGGTCCCTGATGTCAGAATAACAACTAGAGGTGACAGAGAACCCCAAACTCTGGAACAACTTACTTGAGGAAATAATATCAGCTGACTCAGTAACATCTTTGAAATCTCTCCTTGAAACATACCTCTGCCGGAGAGCCTTTTGTGATCTTCTGTAAACTAAAACAAATCTGTCTTTAGAAAGACTCTCCATTAACTTGAGATGTCTTTCCATTGGAACCAGTCTTCTTAAGGACTGATGCTGCAGTTGTTGTGAGTTGTGTTTGTATTATTGTTTTGTTTGTATTACTGTTTCCTGCACCCCAACCAGGTGGAGGCAGATGGCTGTTTAACTGGAGCCTGGTTCTGCTGGAGGTTTCTTCCTCTAGAGGGAGTTTTTCCTCTCCACTGTTTGTCTAGTGCCTGTTCAAGTTGGGCCACATGTGTTTTTTGTCTCTCTTGTAAAGCACTTTGTAACATATGTTTAGAAAAGTACTCTATAAATACATTTATTATTATTATTATTATTATTATTATTATTATTATTATTATTATTATTATTATTACAAACTAACTATATTGTGACATTTTAACAATTTTTCCCTCTGACTACTTGCTCATTCAATAACTGCCTATTTCTATATTCTCAGTCAGATTATGGGCTGCGCCTCGCCTGGAAAACAGACGAGAGCAGGAGGCGACAGCAGGGGGCATCAGCTTTTCTGATAAGTCACTACTTTTATTACATGCATTTTATTGCAGAGTTAGAACTAAGTACGTCTCGTGCTTATAATCTTTTTATTATAACTGGAATACTGCTATTAATGCTACTGGATTGGGTCCCAAAGACTCAACAATATGTAATTTTGAGCGTGAAAACAAGAATGGACTCTTCAGGGACTCGTTTATGTAAAACTAGGAGATTTAAAAATAAAGGAGGAAGTTCTCTTTTCACATACTGAGTGTGTGTATATCTGTGCAACAGAGAGTGTATAAATGGACCAAAATGCACAAAAGGTGGACTTTGCATAATATGTGCACATTTAAATTTGCTTGTGGTTTTTACCATGTCTGTTAAGAGTTCCATTCAATTCAATTCAATTCAATTCAATTGTAGAGCACTTTTTTACAAATTACATTGTCACAAAGCAGCTTTACACAACCAAAGAACAGTACATGAACAGTGAATGAGTAAGAATCATAATAATCAGATTGTCCCTGATGAGCAAGCAGAGGGCGACAGTGGCAAGAAAAAACTCCCTGAGAAGGCAACAGGAAGAAACCTTGAGAGGAGATCATTCAGATTATATTTCAACTGTTTTTTTGCATGAAACATTAATTGCTTTTAAAAGTATGAAATAATTGCTTTTAGTTTGGAGGATCCAGTTCCCTTGGGCACATCAAAGAAACCTAATTAGGGTTAGTCATGGCTGGAGTCACTGTAGCACATGAGCCATTTCTTGGCACCGTTACACATTCTGTGACAGAGCACAAACGAGCCATCACATCACTTCACCTTACATAGGCAGCTCACGTATACAAATACACGTTAACGCTGATGATGTATTTTCCACTGCAATGGACACAGGACAATGTTTTTTAAATGGAGTTGAATTGCCACACCATCGGCATCCCTCCTCTTGTCTTCTCTTCTTTTTTAAACTATTTTAAAATTAGAGAGTGCACCAAAGCGCTTTACACAGTAATGTCTCTGCTAGCCAGTGATAATTTAGACTTATGTACGCCCAGACTCATATTCTAATTGAGTCTGAACACTCCTGACATATCAGTTCACCAGGGTGAACTTGGGTGGCTTTATGGAAGGGACAGATGAACGATCCAAAAACATAATGCCTCCAGTCCTGGCTATCTCAGGACAAAACAAGATAAAGCTTGTGTAACAGTGTAAACATACTTGTATATTCATTTCAATTCAGTCCATCCTTTAGCAACAAATCATATAAATTATATATAAAAACAAATCCCCCTTAAAGAAGCACTAGGTGATAGTGGAGAGAAAAAACTCTCTTTGAGACCAAAACCTTTATCCATCCTTCAGACATAGTCTGTGACTACTTGCCAAGTGTGTTGACAAGCAGTTAGTATTCAAAGCCAGACTAAGATGTAGGTATTTAAGCATCTTCAGGTTCCATTGAGCATAGACTAATCTCCTAATTCTGTTCAATCAGTGCAATCAGTCTATTAAGACCTACATGTAGAGCACGTTTCATATGTTTTTGTATTGCACCAAACAGTCTTTGCTTCTAAAAGTAGGAGATTAATGCTTTCAGTTTGTAAGATCATCATCATTAAGGAAATCATTACACCAGAGCTGCTAGCATGTGAGGCATTAATTGTTATACATGCTGATCATTCTGTGCCAGGGCAGAGCATACACGAGCCAACACATCACACTAATTTAGAAATGTAATTACATTTTTACAAACTTGTCAGTGCACATTAACAGTGTCAGAACAAAAAAACAAGCAAAACAAGAAAATTTAGTATAACAGTAACCGGTAAAATATGCTGACACCACATCCACTTTTGCACAATAGAGAACATAATAACAACAATTTCTTTAACTCTGACAGCACAAACTGGGCTGACCTTACATAGGCATCTCACGTATACAAATACACGTTAACTCTGATGATGTATTTTCCACTGCAATGGACACAGGACAATGTTTTTAAAATGGAGTTGAATTGCCACACCATCGGCATCCCTCCTCTTGTCTTATCTTGTCTTCTTCTAACTATTTTAAAATTAGAGAGTTCACCAAAGCGCTTTACACATTAATGTCTCTGCTAGCCAGTGATAATTTAGACGTATGTCTGCCCAGACTCATATTCTAATTTGAGTCTGGACAGACAAATTTAAACACTCCTGACATATCAGTTCACAAGAATTGGGTGGCTGTATGGAAGGGACAGATGGACAACCTGAAAACATAATGCCTCCAGCCCTGGCTATCTCAGGACAAAACAAGATAAAGCAAGTGAGATAACAAACACAACAGTGTAAACTTACTTTAATTCAGTCCATCAATATAGCAACAAATCACATAAATTGTATATATAAAACAAATCCACCTTGAGCATGCACAAGGTGTTAGTGGAGAGTCTTTGAGAACAAAACCTTGGGAAGAAACAGGCTCAGAGTTGGTAGCCATTTGTCTTCCACCTTTATCCATCTCTCAGACATACAGTACTTTCCATAGTCTGTGTCTGCCTGCGTGTGTTGACACAAGCACTAAATATTCAAAGTCAAACTAACATGTAGGTATTTAAACATCTTCAGGTCGCTTTTTTCAATTTGGGCATTCAGACCTTTTTATATGTTTTTGTGTTGTGGTTTTGTGTTGTGTTGCCGAGAACAGTCTTCTAAAAGTAGGTCATTAATGCTTTCAGTTTGTAAGACCACTAAATTAAGGAAACTTAGTGAAGGAAGTTGGAACCAAATAATCATGCCAGAGGTACTAACACGTGAGGCATTAATTGGTATACATGCTGATCATTCTGTGTCAAGGTAGAGCATATAAAAGCCAACACTAATTAAAAAATGTACTTACATTTTTACAAACGTGTCAGTGCAAATTAACACCTCATCCTCCTTTAACATCTCTCTTTGATGTTCTGCACAATAGAGACCACAACAACAAAACTTTCTTTAACCCAGACAGAACAAACCTGAGCTCACCTTACAGCAGCTAATGTATGCAAAAACACAATAACTCTGATGGTGTATATCTCACTACATTAGATACAGGACAGTGTTTTTAAAAGGGTTAAATTGCCCCAACCAAGCATCTCTTCTCTTCTCTCCTCTCCTCTTCTCTTCTCTCACGTGTTGGCCAACACGTGTGCACATTCAAACATGAAAACCCAAAAACCTAATTACATTTCTACAAACATGGAACACAGGCAAATAAAAATGTTATAAATGTTGTGGCTAACTTGATTAGGCTCTTAGGTAACTACAATCAGAGCAATCAACATCAACAATCCCACTTGAGCAAGCACAGCAGAGAGAAATAACTCCCCTTAACAGAATAAACCTACAACACAAGGTGGGCGGCCATCTGCCTCAAATGGTTGGTGTTAATGGACAGAAAGAGAGGGCTCAGCAACTGCATTCTGGAAACTTACTGCTCCAAAGTCGGAGATACTAGAAAAGTGATGAAAGAGATGGGGAGACAAAGGGGAAGAAACGCACCTACCAAAGACAAAACCACAAACTGAAAAACAAATGTCCAACTAGTCACACTGGTTTTTATTAAAGTGAATAATTAACTAACCAACACCCTTCATTGGTTTTAGGCACACACCTTGCCCATGTAGAAGGAACCTGCATATCTGAAATTTCACTGCTTACCTGTGCCATTATTTACTGTGACTTTTACTAATTGCGAATTGTTCTGCTGTTTCACACCTCGTCTAACTACATAGCAGCAACGATAGTTGAGATTAGCTTTTGAGACATTTCAGAGAGTGATTTTAAAATAATCTTTTAACATGAACAGTACAGTAACTGTAAGAAACCCAGAATCCAGATTGGAGTTTTTTTTTTAACATTAAAAATATCATTTGGATATGTTGCAGCTGTTGTGGAAGATTTTGTTGGTATCTCTTGTTACCAAGATGTTATCATTAAAAGAGCAACATTGGAGAGCATTGCCACCAAAGCCATTTTTCATAGTCTTCCTATAGTAGAACTGCTGCTTACACAAACGGCTAAACATAAAGAAATGTTAGACTGGGCCTAACATCTGGTAGTCTAACATACATTATAATAGATTTGCACTGTAAATATATATTTCTTCCATTGGTTGATGTCTTTGTGGTGATAATAATCAGAGCTACATGCTTAATGTTTTTGGGTTGTCCATCCATCTTTCACGTTTCTAATAACACAATATCTCGGTAATGACCTGACCAAACAACATGGAAACATTTAGCCTGCAGCATTTAATATCTATTTTCATTCACAGTATGACTGAAATATTGCGATGAAAGTCAATGTAGTTGATCATTACATATTTTATACTAATGTGGAGCAAGATAACAGTGATTGTATCAAAATATTCACAGACGTTACAGCAGTTAAAGGCTACATCAAAGGATAATACACAAAACCTATACATTAAAGAATACTGTAAATAGTAGGTCAAAGCAACTAAGAAGATGGATTTGCAATGCGCTGGATGTTATCAAAAAGCCATGGATAATAATTTTATCATCTACCTTCAATTTCTTTCTCATGTTTTACTAATGAAGAGTTTCTCTTAAACCTGCCTTGCAAGTTTGGTTTTTACACTGTCATTATTACTCTAATGTAATGTCACATTGTCACATCTCACCAATTAACATGGAGAGTACAAAAAACAGTTTCAACTGTAATTATCATTTGATTACTGCTTGCACACACACACCCACAAGGAGAAAAAGAAGTGCACTTGCACATGAAAGCAATTATTAACTATTTATAGTTGTTGATAAGACGCCTTCATCGATACTCTGTGACTGCTGCATTAAATGTATCCACACCAACAGTTAGCATTTAAAATCAGACTAACAAGTTGATATTTAAGCATTTTCTGGGGTCAATTGTGTGTAGAATCATCTTTTAATGCTATTTATTCAGAAAAATTAGTTGATAAATGTTGCTAAAAATCTGTCCTCATAATGTGTTTAATTGCTGCTTCCAGTTTGGAAGACCAAATTTTTCTTATTGGTGTGTGAGTACATCACAGAAAATTAATGTGGGTGTGGCATGTTAGAAATCACCTAAGTAAGTTGTTAATTGTTACACATACTAAAGATTCTATGTCAGGGTAGGTCACATAATAGCCAGAAGTTTAATTTAAAAACACACAGACATAATTACATTTGAACAAACTTGTCATTTCACATTAACAGTGTGAAGAAAAAAAAAAGAGGATTAATTTTTTGATTTTGTGATTCTAAAGTAAAGAAAATGCATACTTTCGGAATGTATGAATTAAAATACCTTGACTTACTCTGCATACTTAAGAATTAGGTTGCTTATTGCACTTTCTTGTTTGTTTCTTGTTTACTAGTTATTCAAAAGCAATTATCCACGTGCAACCAATTAAAAGGCATTTTCTGGAATGACTCCAGCTTTCAAGGTATAAAGCTGCTCAGTGTCGCAGCCCTACAGCCCCACATCAGCAAGAGGTGTGAGGACAAGAGAAGCACATTAGAGCAGGTAATTGATTGATTCTTAAGTACCATTATCTTTAAATGTTGCCGCATAATGCCTATCAGAGAATTTAATTAATTGAAATGAATAAATAAATGAAGAATTATCTTTTTGATGTTCAAATGTTCAAAATAAAATAAAAAAAACTTGATTTTTTAAATATATAATAACATGTCAGTACTACAGTTTTTACTTTCATGGGACTTTAATAATTTATGTTTGTTCAGCAGGTTTGAATTTGGAGCTTTGAAAGATGGCATGTCAAATCATGCTGCATGTTGTGCTGCTTTTGGGCATCATAAGTAAGTATTTCATAAAATCAAATTCAAATAACTTCACATTTATTTCTGTTGATGCATTTAGTCATTCTCCTGGATACAATTTATATTCCAGACCCTAAAATGAATAAATACAAACATAAATGTATTTGTCCATTATCAAAAAGTGTTTCTATCTTAGAAAAACAATTGTAGACATTGGTTTAAAAAACAAATGCATCAAAATAAATGTGCCTCAATACTTTACATACCTCATACTTAAAACTTTCTTAGCTTTATAGACGCCTTTGGGCTAAATGTCACACCTCAACAGAACGGGCGAGTCCACGAGTGTGGTGACAAGTCGCAGCAAATTCAGACATGTCTGCAGCAACAGAGACAGAGAAGACTAAACTTACACGTTTTTAGATCTTAAGAACTTTAGAAGAGAGTGTTGGTGGGTTTCATTGATGTGGACCAAACAGTGTTAAAATTATTCATGTGCGATTATATTTCATGGGAGCTTTTTAAGAATTTTAAACACATTTTTCTGTAGTGTTATAAACTCAGAACATATATTTCTTTTACTACTCTACACAGATTAACTTACATGAAAATGTGCCAAATGTAAAATCTAATCTGAATAAATCAAGCCCAGCATTTTAAAATGGTTTACATGAAAATGCCTCAAATATAAAAACAAGCTATCATGAAACAATTAAATGTTGTAATTAGTTTCACTTTTCTTTCTGTTGATGCATTTACTTCATTTTGATATGTTTTCATTCATTAATATGTATTTTTTTTCATAGATGGAGTGGTTCCTGCACCACCAGGTAAGTGCTCAGGAATGAGTATCTTAGATGTTAGCTGCAAATGCAAATGTAAAAATGTATTCAAGCCTGGTTATAATAAAGTCACCACAAAACCTAAAAAACTGTAAACTGCTTTTGTAATCCTGCCATTATTGTTGGCATGTTGTATTCATGATTTTAATGTGTATGCCATACTTTAATTTAAGACGTCACTGAATTCCTTGATCTTGCTATTTGGTGAATAAATATGAATATTATTATTATGTGATTCTCAAGTGATTTCAGAAATATAGGGTATGTAATTTTTCTTGGGAACTTTACCTTTGTGGTGTAGGGGCCACCAGATTATGTTGTTTGGCAGAGTGCAGTAGAAGAGATAGATTGTAGACCTGGATACTTTACACAGACTTAAAACATGTTTACCTGAAAGAGCTTAGGTAAAACTTCAAATCTGACAAAGATCATCTGGAAAAAGCCAAACATTCTACTATGGTTTACATAAAAAATGTGTCAGATGTGAAACAAAACAAGCTAGCATAAAACAATTAATTGCTGTAATTAATTCTACTTTAATTTTGTTGATGCATTTATTTAAATTCATTAACTGATCTGAGATTAATAATGTAAGTAATGTTGCTACTTCTTAATTTACTTATATGCATTTCCTTTCATCATTGCAGGGGTTAATTCAACACAAGGTAAGCACTATGACTGTCAGGAAAGAGTATCTTAGATGTGCAAATGTGAATGTGAAAAATATATTGAAGTGTGGTTACAATGTTGACAGCATAAAGAACTGTAAATTGATTCTCAATCACTCTTATGAATTAATGAATTAATTTTATGTGCATAGAAAAAAAAAATACTGGAAGAGATCTGTCTTCAACAGTTCTTCAAATATTTGGAGTGAAGTTACTGAGCAAACACGGTTTGTTCCACCATTGTGAAACCACTGAGTAGAAGAGCTTTGCTTAGGAACTTTACTTGTGTGATGTAGGGGCCACCAGATTATGTTGTTTGGCAGAGTGCAGTAGAAGAGAGAGATTGTGGACCTGGATAGTTTACACACACTTAAAGACATGCTTACCTGAAAAAAAAAAAAAGCCTTAAATTTAGCAAAGCTCATGTTGAGAAAAATAACAAACCGCATACTCTATAAAAGTTGATGTAAACATCTACCTGATTTAATGAACAAATCTTTGATTATTATTGTGAATAATATAAATATGTTTTTATTCATATATTCATTTCTTTTCATAGTTACAGAGACTTCTCCAGCACCAAGTAAGCTCTATGACCGACTTTAATTTTGCTGATGCATTTACTTGAATTCATTAACTGACCTTTGTTTAATATTGTTAATAATGTAAATATGTTTTTATTCATTTATTTTCATAGCTACAGTGACTACTCCAGCACCAAGTAAGCTCTATGACTGACTTTTATTTTGCTGATGCATTAGCTTGAGTTAATTATCTGACCTTTGATTAATAATGTTAATAATGTAAATATGTTTTTCTTTTTCATTTATTTGCATTTCTTTTCATAGCTACAGTGGCTTTTTCAGCACCAGGTAAGCTCTATGACTGTCAGGAATGACTAATGCAAATGTAAAGAAATATCCAAGTATTTTTATGATAAGGGCAGTACTATAATGTTCTAAATGTCTAAATTATTGTCAGTATTATTATTACTGATTGGTAATAATGTATTTAATACTTTATTTTGATACAGACTGCACTTAATTCCTCAGACTTGCTATTTGTCTTACATTTACATGTAGATGCTTATATTCAAAGCCATTTGCAAGTGTGGTACAGAGCAAGCACAAAAGCCTACTTTGTACTTTGATTAAATGTAAGTGACAGATTTAGAAACAAAGATGTTTTTAATTGCGTATGAAGTTGTTGAAGTCTGTCTTCAAACTGTTTTTCAGAATGTTGGGAGTGAAACTGCTGAGCAAACACAACTCTGTCCTTCTGCAAGAGTTGCCAATATAGCATTTGACAATTAGGTCAACATTGATGTTTGTTTTTGTTGTTTTTCCCAAAATGTCATCCTAGGACACTTATACCCAATATCTGGAACAACATGTCCTGTATCAGATGATGGAAGTTCACCACAGATTTCCCTGCCACGAACCTTTTTTTGGTTTGGACAGCCGTATAATCAAATTTATGTAAGAATTTTAGTATATTTTACAGAGTAAAGTAAAAATCAAATGTTGATCCACTGGTTGAGTATTAAATTTAGTAAATTAAAAATTCTGTGATTTCAACTTTACTTCAATGTTTGATATACTAAAGAATTACTGGAGTTTATATGACTATAGCTAGTATATCTATGGTTATACTGTAAAATCTTATAGCAATACAAACAGTACGTATTTGCATAAAGTATTTCCAAAAAATAAAAGTGGCATGGTGGTGGTTTTGTAATGAACTAAGAATAATGTTTCTACTTGACAACATTTGACTGATGGTGACTGCAGTTGCTATACACAGGTTTGTTGTTAATAAGTATTGGTGTGTTTGTTTCTAGGTCAACAACAATGGCCACTTGACCTTTACTGGTCCCTGGTATAGTTTCTCACCTCAGATATTTCCAGTACATGGGTCCATAGACATCATTGCTCCATTTTGGGCAGATTTAGACAACAGACAAAATGGTCAGATCTACTACGACCAGTTTACCAGTGGCAGTGTCGTCCAACGAGCTACACAGGACATTAACACCTACTTCCCAACACTGAACGTACATGTCAACTATGTCTTTGTTGCAACATGGTATCAGGTGGCCTACTTTCCAACTTCTGGAACGGTAACTCCTCCTCTTTTAAGTGAAGAAAATACATATTATGTGTATGTGTGGCTCACTTGTCATTAGCTGTTCAATAACAATCATAAGTATTTTTTTTTCAGCAAACAACGTTTCAAGCAGTCTTGATCTCTGCTGGCCAGTATTCATTTGTTCTGATGAACTATGGGAGCATAGCGGCAACAACTCGCAATGTAGAGGTTAGAATTGAAAAACATACTTTACCTCTTTCCACCGGCAACATCAAAAAAAGAAAACTACTCTTAATAAATTATTTTTATTTATATGACATGTATATTTCAGGCTGGATATGACACAATCAACTCCGTTCAATATTACACCATCCCTGGATCCTTCACTAATAATGCAACAGGCAGTGACTCCTTTTTCAGCCTGGGCAGCAATGTCCACTTACCTGGTCGTTGGGCCTTCCGGACAGACAATAGAGAAAGAGGCTGCACTTTCAATGGTAAGACCAAAATCAGAGGGTTATTGACATTGTTATATCTTTATATGATACATAATGTATTATAATATTATGATAATTGAAATGTACTGTTTGCAGCCTTTAGACAAATGTTGTATTATTATTTTTCAAAGGTGAACCTGTGCAGCTGGGTGACTCTTTCTGGACTGACAGCACCTGTGCACAGAAGTGCACCTGCAGCGCAGCTGGCCTGCAGTGTCACCAACAACCCTGCAGCTTTTCCCAGATTTGCCGACCAACTTCCTTTCAGTTTTCTTGCCAGACTGTGCAGAGAAGAACCTGCACCATAAGCGGGGATCCACATTACTATACCTTCGATAATGCAGTGTTTCACTTTCAGGGCACCTGTAGTTATGTTCTATCTGAGCAGTGTGGTCTGGAGCTGCCCTACTACAGAGTAGAAGGCAAGAATGAACACAGGGGCAGTACACGTGTTGCCTGGACACGGCTGGTCAAAGTCCATGTCTATAATGAAACAATTGAGCTTGTCAAAGGACGTCCTGGTGAAGCTAAGGTTAGCAACGCACATTTTCCACTTGCTTTATGTTTTTAATTTAGTTCTTTTACAATTAAATATCTGTCTGTTGGTCTATTTACAGGTTAATGGAAACTTTGCAGCCACTCCAATTTCCCTACGAAATAACACTGTCCAGGTTTACTGGTCTGGCTTTTCTGTTGTTGTCAGTACTGACTTTGGACTGGAAGTATCCTATGACAACTACCATTATGTCACAATCAGCGTGCCCTACACTTACCAGAATGCAACATGTGGCCTTTGTGGAAACTTCAACAATGACCCCAATGATGACTTTCGAACCCGCCAAGGTGCGGTTGTGAGCTCTGATGTAGTTTTTGCCAATAGCTGGCAGGCATCAGGGGATGATGAGGATAATGAGCCTGAATGCAATGTTCGCTGTGGCGGCTTGAGTTGTGCTGCCTGCACTGAGGATCAGAGAGAGTTATACAGCAATGCAGACCACTGTGGTATCCTTTCGAGCAGCTCTGGACCTTTTGCTTCTTGCCATCAACAACTTTCTCCACAGAGCTTTGTAGAGAGCTGTGTGTATGATCTGTGCGTAGGAGGGGGATACCAACCCATTCTGTGCCAAGCCCTGAATGTGTACGCAAGTCAGTGTCAGCAGAATGGTATCCAGCTGCCAAGCTGGAGGAGACAAGGCTTCTGTGGTATGTCTGTCAGTTTGCTTTAATCCAAATACTAGCTGGAGAAAATGTCCATGATATTAAAAATAATGTCCTTTTTTTTGTCTAGAAATCATCTGTCCTGCCAACAGCCACTTTGAGCCCCAAGGCTCAGGATGTCCAGCTACTTGCATCAATCCCAATTCCACCCAGAACTGCCCTCGACCTGCTCAGGAGAGCTGCGTCTGCAATTCAAGCTACATCCTCAGTGGTGGGGTCTGTGTCCCTGAGGCTGAGTGTGGCTGCAGCTTTGAAGGTCGATACTACCGCTCTGGAGAAACTGTAATACTAGGTGATGACTGTGGGAGACGTTGTAGCTGCAGTCACGGCTCCATGACGTGTCAGTCCTATGGATGTGGCCCACTTGAAACATGCAGTGTGGAGCAGGGAGAAAGAGGATGCAGACCTAACAGCTATGCAACCTGCTGGATAAGCGGCCCAGGGTCATATCATACATTTGATGGAGTAACATACCAGTATCCGGGAGCATGTCGACTGACTCTTGCCAAAGTGATGGAGTCTTCTCCTCGCTCACACTTTAAGGTGACAGTGGAAAAAGATCCCAGAGGCCAACAAGGTTTTGTCAAGTTACTAAATGTTGAAGCAGAGGGAACACACGTGTCCATTGAAATGACAGAGAACAGCACAGTTCATGTAAGTAATTTAATCATTTTAACTCAATGTTAATGTCTATAGATTTTAAAAAGGATCCGATGCTGCCATCATGTATTTATTTTTACATCTGTATATGTAGTAGGGCATCACTCTGTTTAAATCATGTTAATTATAAAAATGAATGTGATTGGCCCTTTAGGTTGATGGTCAACTTGTGAGATTACCATTCGGCACAACATCCAGCCAAATCCAAGTCTACCGCAGCAGCATTAACAGCATCATTCTTCGCACCTCTTTCGGTGTAACTGTGCAGACAGTCTTCCCTCACTTTGTGCGTGTAACTGCACCTGGCATTTACAATGGATCACTGGGTGGACTCTGTGGTGATTACAATGGTCAACCACATGATGACTTCCGCACACCTGATGGCACTGTGGTCAGTAGTTCTCAGGACTTTGGGGACAGCTGGCGAGATGGCTCACTCTCCGCAGACTGTGTGGACAGTGGAAATTCAAATTCTAGTGGAAACTCTAGTGAGCAGTGTGGCATTCTTGTCTCACCACATGGGCCATTTACCCAGTGCTGGGCCACTGTAGACCCACAACAGTATGTGGAAGCATGTAGGGAGGTGATTAGAACCTCTAGAAATCCAGCATCAGTACTTTGTGAGTTCCTACGAGATTACGTACTAATATGCCAACAGAGGGGTGTTCCCCTGAGAGACTGGAGGAACACAACTGGCTGTGGTAAGCATTTACCCTCCCCTTGTATTAAGTCTGGATATCATATAGAAGTATGCATTTCCCTGTTTAAATCATTGTGTTTACCTTTCTCTAGTGCCAACCTGCCCTCTAAACAGCCATTATGAAGTCTGTGGAAGCTCCTGTCCTTCCACCTGCCCTAGCCTTTCTTTCCCTTTCACCTGTGACACTGTCTGCCAGGAGGGTTGCCAGTGTAATGATGGTCTTGTCCTCAATGGCAACCAGTGTGTGCCACCAACATCCTGCGGATGCTATCACCAAGGACGTTACCGGCAAGGTGGTGAAAGGTTCTTGGATGGTGAGGAATGTCAGAGCTTGTGCACCTGTGATGGTACAACTGGCTTAGTCCAGTGTGTCCCCAACTCCTGTGGTCCCCAGGAATCCTGCCGAGTGGTGGGGGGTGAGGTTGGCTGCTATTCAAACCCACCTGGCACCTGTTATGCTTCTGGAGATCCTCACTACTACACTTTTGATCACAAGGCATATGACTTCCAGGGAACCTGTCGCTATGTTTTGGCAACGGTTTGCAATGCCACTGATGAACTCCACCAGTTTTCTGTGGAAGCCAAGAATGAACCATTGAGTGGGTTGTCAGTTTCCATTACAGCTGAGGTTTTCGTGAATGTTTACGGCTACCAAATCCATGTGTCTAGAGACAGCAGCGGCATCGTAGAGGTGAGCTAGTCATATTCATATTCCCAAGAAGAGATATGATTGTTAAAGTCCCAGATAGTCATGCTCTGATATCCAATTGCAGATATATCACTATTTGCTTATGTCAGCCAATAGAAAAGAAAAAATTGCCTGATATTATTTAGAACCCATGTCATTACATAGTTTGTTCACAAAACCTGAACTGCTTATTTTTAATAATTAAATGTCCTATTCACTAACATATTTTCCAACTTTGTTTTTCCAATGATATAGGTAAATGGCATAACAAAAAATTTACCAGTTTCCTTGAATGGAAGTCTTGTGTCTGTCTCTGCCAGTGGATCCCACACAATCATCAGTACAGATTTTGGTCTCAGTGTCTCATATGATGGATGGAGTACAGTGTCCATCTCTGTTCCTTCAAATTACAGGTACATTCACAGCAGCTCAAAATTTTGAAATTCATGATGTTCTTATTACTTTACACAATTACCAGCCACCTCAGCACTGACTGACCACTGAAGCATGGTAAACATTACAGTATTTTGGGGTCTTAACATTGCCTGTTAGTTTTTCTTATAAAATGTATGCACTCTATAGAGCACTTCATGGTTTTACATCCATATCTTTTTAACACATATGAACCAGAAAAGCCTTTCCAGTGTTTTTGCAGGATCTTTTTGTTCTTCCAAAAGGAAATCTTTTTAGTGACGCAGCTTTTTGCTTTTATCCTACAAGCTGTTGGAACAGTCTTTCCAAGATTCTAAGGGCACCTGAAAGCACTGTAGATTAGAAAAACAGACTAAAAGTTTTTGTCTCTGTCTTTTTATTAGAATAATTACTTATTTACTTTAGTCATTTGTTTCATGGTATTGATATTTCAAAAATGTCTATTTTATTGTGATTGTCTTTACCTATTTCACTAATAAGTGCATCATTCATCTGTGTATCACTATGAATTGCACTATCATGCACCTATGATCTGATTAATGGCAATTGTTTCTCAAATCATTATCATCAGAGAAAAAACATGTGGACTTTGTGGAAACTTCAATGGCAATGCAAATGACGACTTCCACACTCCAACTGGACAAATAGTCACCACTCCAGATGAGTTTGGTACTGCTTGGAAGGTGGCAGGAAACTACACCTGCAGTGGTGGATGTGGTTCCTCCTGCCAACGATGTAGCAATGAACAACCTGCTAGAGCTCAGTGTCAAGTCCTTCAAGCAGCCGACGGGCCCTTCAGCTTCTGCCATGAGCAGGTGGACCCAACACCATATTTCAATGACTGCGTGTTTGATGTGTGTGTGTCGGGAAGTCGAAGTCAAGATCTTCTGTGCAGAGCCATTCAAGCATATGTTAGGGCCTGTCAGTCTGCTAATGTTCGAATCTACCCTTGGAGACAGAACACCACCTGCAGTGAGTAAAGGAGTTAATGTCTTGTATCAAAGTGCCAGCAATCAGAATATTCTACATATGGTCTTAATTTAATGACTTAGGTTGTGTATTTTCAATTTACTACTTATACTGTTCTTTGCAATATTTAATAAATTAATAAATAATTTCCTCAATTATTTAGCAATCGACTGTCCAATGGCCAACAGCCATTATGAGTTGTGTGGAACAGACTGTGGCCACACTTGTGCCAGCACCAGTAATGCCACCTGTGAGCAGGCATGCTCTGAGGGCTGTTTCTGCAATGAAGGCTTCAGAAGGAGTGGGAGAAGCTGTGTCCCTGTGGGCAGCTGTGGGTGCCAGCATGATGGTTCCTACTACAATGTAAGTCATGACTGCAAATAAATAAAACATTTGATTTGAATAACTGATGTGCTGAAATAAATGGTGCATTTTCCATTGTATTTGATCAAATCTGAAAATAAGGGACCAACACATAATTGTGGTTTGATTGCCACTGAAATATTGAGAAGGAAGAAACAAAGAAGAGAAAAAACTTACCGCTGTAAAAAATGAAGGAGAAATGCATAGTATAACAGTTTACACAGTCTTATGAATTCTTTAAGGGACATTTTGTCAATAAAGGAAGAGATTAGATAGATTAAATGTGGGATTAAAATACTGATAGGAGTTTTCTTACATTTAGAGTAAAACCAGTCCAGTGAATTAAATGCAGTTTTGCTGCAATTATTGCCAACATCTAATTACAAGTTAAAGTCACCTACAAAAAAAACAGTTTTCTGTTCTATATCAGAAATATAGGCTGTGAAATAAGTTACAGTAAAACCATTTTTAGGACTAAAGCCAATTAATAAGCCTGAGTGGAAGATTGCTTCTACTCCTCCACTATTCTGCTTCTTTTCCAGTCAGTATTTTCTTCTTGTTTTCCACATACTACAGGCTGGTGAGTCCTTCTACACAGAGGGTTGTTCCCAGAGATGTGAATGTCATGGTCCCAATGACCTGCGCTGCTCTGCTACATCTTGCTCTGCTGCACAACAGTGCACCATCAGAAATGGTCAGCTGGGCTGTTTTGATACTATGTCTACATGCACTGTGTTGGGAGACCCACACTACATCACCTTTGATGGAGCACTGGCTCATTTCCAGGGCACATGCTCTTACATCATCACTGAGAGCGTGAGCCATGACATCAGTGAAACCCAGTTTCAGGTGGCAGCCACCAATAATCACCGTGGCAACAACGTTGTGTCCTTTGTATCAGCAGTGGATATTTATCTCTCAAGACAAACAGAGAGTGTGTACATCAGGATCGGAGCCAACACAAAATTAACGGTAAACTCTTTATTACTTACTTATTTAGCTCATATAACTGTTTGGTTTAAACATAGCTAAGTTTCTCTGTCTCTGTAAATCTGTCATCCCTCCAGGTAAATGGAAGTGAGGTTTCTGTCCCCACCACTGCAGGAACATTAGCTAATATAGTAAGACAGGGAAGCTACATCATGGTCGATGCCACAGACCTGACAGTCCAGTTTGATGGCCAGAGCACCTTACTGGTCCGAATTGGCCAAAACCGCAGAAACAAAGTCACTGGGATGTGTGGAAACTTCAACAACAACCCTGCAGATGACAAAGTCTTTCCCAATGGAACTTTGGCACAAAATGACTTTCAATTTGGAAACAGCTGGAAGGCAAACACAAGCCAACCAGGGTGAGCAGCTGTAGAACGGTTGTATACTATACATACTACAATAAATATGGAATAAAAAATCAACCAAATGTCTTTTCCAGATGTGGATCCACCGATGTAAGGAATGATGATGGACAGAACAACTGTCGCTTTAGGGAAGAATACTCAGAGCTTTGTAGCGTCATCACCAACACCAGTGGCCCATTTGCTGCCTGCCACCAGCACTCTAATCCTGAGCCATTTTTCAGTTCCTGTGTCTATGATCTCTGCCTGTACACTCCAGCCAACAACATGCTGTGTTCTGCTGTGTCAGCATATGAGAGGACCTGCTCAGTTTTGGGACTGAACATCTCTGACTGGCGTTCAGCTTTGTCTTGTGGTATGTTTGCACTGGGTGTATACTTGCTCTACTTCTTCAATCAATAATTTCAGTTTCACGTTCTGTTGCCTTGTTTAATTTGCATCATTTATCCCGACCTTTCATAGCTGTATCGGATCCCTGTGAAAGTCTGAACTGCACAGACTATGAGTGGTGTGGCCAAAAGGATGGTGTGTATGGCTGCTTCTGTGATGAGCACTACCCTCGAGCCAACAATCAGAGCTATGGTGAGGGCAACATCTCTTGAAATGCTGCTTTGTCTGGTTTGTTTTTTGGGTCTTTGAATTGACAGTGTTTAACTGTACAATGAGGAGTATCTATTTCTTAAATATAGTGGTATGGTCATTGAATACAGAACAATAGATTTCACTCATGTTTAAGTTAGAGTCAAAATACTAAACATTTACTACCTAACAATTTAAACCTACAGACTTGTTCACAATATGTTGTAGTACACTTTTTGGCTCAGATATATTTCAAACTACTGTTGATTGACTATACAAAACTACAGATTTTATTTTTCTTTCCTAGACTTGTCCATTGCTTGTTCCAGTAGCTCAGGCACCATGTCAGTGTCACGTTGTCAGCTGTTTGAGGCTGGCTTTGACTTTAGGGCCCTCCATCTTCGTGATGACTCCTGTAGGGGAACTGTCCAGGACGGACGACTGTTGTTCCATTTCGACAATGATAACCAGCAGTGTGGAACAGTCCTCAAGGTGCAGTCATTACACCACAGATTTCTCAATGCTGGCTGAGTAAAGTTTTAGTTATTACATATACTCAACTAATACCATTTTTTCATTTCAACCTAAAGAGCAATGGAACACATTTCATGTATGAGAATGCCATGGAGGGCAGTGTGGATTTCGCTAGAGGTCTAGTCCATCGCCAGAGAAACATCACTGTAGGTTTCTGCTGCTCATATCCTCTGAGTCAGGCTCTGTCCATGGATGTGGGCATCAACCCTATAGAGAGGTGACAATATCTTTTCCTCTGTATGTTTTTATCTATCAACTCCAGCCTTAGGTGTTGATTAATACAGTCCTTGTAATATCAACAACTGTCCATAGTTAATGCTAATAGGGTTTTACATATATATAAATGTCCTTGTTCATTTTAATGTATGTAGTATACATTTTATCTTATCTTAATAAATGTAATGTCCTTCTCAAATGTGTTCATACTATATGTTGTTCTGTGCAGCATTATAAGAAAGAAGCTTCCATGTGGCAGTGGACAGTATCATTTGAGAATGATCCCTTACCAGGACGCTGACTTCCACGTCCCCCTGACCAGTAACAGTACCATACAAGTGGAAATAGACCAGAGGTTGTATGTGGAGGTGCGGGCAGAAGGAGTGGATGAACGTCAGATCTCCACCATTCTGGAGTCCTGTTGGGCCACGCCGGTCAACGATGCTGACTATCCTACCCGCTGGGATCTCATTAGTGCACAGTAATAGATTACTGCTTCTATACCTTATCTTAGAAAACACATATTCTTGTTTTTGAAATAAAGCATAAATTATCCTTAATAAGACCTCACTGCATTAGCGTCAACCATCCTCTCTTTTTGAGTTCAACCTTGGTCCTTCATTGTCTGCCTGGTAACACTGTACCTTCTATAACTCCCTCTGTCATCCAGGTGTCCCAATCAAGAAGATGGTACAGTGGAGCTGGTTCAGAATGGCATCTCCACTGTGGCCAGATTCTCCTTCAGGATGTTCAGCTTCACCAACTTTTCATCCATCTACCTGCACTGCCAGGTCCACCTTTGTCTTCTGAGCCAAAACAACTGCACAGCTGTAAGTACTTCACAATTGTGTTTGTATTAAGATTAAAGGGATTAACAACAGAAGCATCAGTAAATTACATTGATGTGGTTTTCCTGCAGCACTGCTACCCAGGTTACCACGGGCGAGTTCGCAGAGACGTATCTTACCATGACACTACTGCCATCTCACTAGGACCACTGGTCTCAAGATCAAAGCGTGCAGGTAAAACTCTCTATTCATTTAATAAATTATGTATTCTTCTTGTCTATGACATAGGACTTGGACAATTGACCTACTGTAAATATGTCTTTTTTAGTGGACAATGTGGAGAAAGCAAGCAGTACTACAGGATAGATGATCTCAGTGGTGTCCCTGCTAACCAGTTTGCTGACTGCCAAAACTCTGATCTAAACATATTTTAAAATCTTCATCAAATCAACATATTATGCTCTTTATGCTTTTGAGTTGTATTTCTATTTGTTGTTAAGTTTGGTTTTGTATTTTTGGTGAATAATTTTGCTTCAGAACACCAGGGGAACCAATGTGCATGGTGATAAACTTAAAACCTCTTTGTGTGCATTAATCACTTTTATCTTTAATTTTCTTGTTGTAATTCATAACCTTAAATCATCATCATCACATCATCATCAAATATCACTCAATATGTAATTCAATAAGTAATGTAAGGTATTAAAGGGTAAAAGAATAAATAAAGTGTTTTAATGGAGTATTTGAGTATTTTCATTTGTTGTCTAATCCAATCTGTGTATTGGAGTGGCCCTAAGTCCCTAATTCCTTATCTCCATCAAAATTAGCATGTAGTTTATTACATGGAATAACACCAACAGATGACTATCTGTATTTTCTAAATTCATTACAAATGGGCCAATAAATCAGGTGAGAATGACTGATTTAAACTTATTGTCCTGCTATAGTGATTTTCATTTGTTTGTTAACTATTTCCTCCTCTCTTCCTGCCTTTATCTTTTGCTCACGTTTTCTTAAAGCATGCCCACATTCCTGTAACAGAAGGAAATAGAAGATGAAAGTATCCCATTGTGATGTTGACTCATAACAACATCTTTATTATTTTGACAGTGGAATGCTGAAGACACACATTAATGACTTTCTGTGAACTGTTCAGGAAATAGGTGGTGTGTTTGAGAACATCAAACGTTTAACAAAACTTCACTTTAGTAGTTTATTGTAAACAAGTAAAAAGTTTAAAAAATCATAAAAACGTGATAACTAGACCAAAATACAGAGATTATCGTTTTATTATCATTTAAGGGTTAAACTCAATTTTGAGTTAACCAAAAACACAGCATCTCACACATCAAACACAGCTTTTTAAACAACAAACAAAAGTTACTGAATCAGAGGATAAAATTATATTTTACTCATTCTCTGTCAGACTCGCAGGATGTGAATATTTGTGACCTTCAAACTGCTGAGGATGGTTGAAAACTGTCCCTCTTCATTGCAGCGTCTCGTCTCTGCCACCTGCTGTCTCTCCCTGCTCAGTGCATCTGAAACAAACCTATTATCATGAGCACATGAGAAAGTCTCTTGTAATCACAAGGAAAGTTTCTGGTGCGCACGTTACCGGAAACAACGCTGTAAATCCGTGCGTCAGATTGGTCTTTATTCTAATGGGAGCATGAAAATACAGGAGTTAGTTTAGCTTCATTTCAAACTTGTATTTAATTATAAATTCAAAGACTTTGCCTGCTAGTTATCGCTGGTATATTTTATGTGAACCTCGTCTGAATTTTGAGTCAGAAACACATGAGCGCACACAGGCTGTTTAGGATGCATCGCTTAGTTTGTGCGCGTCTACAGCTGCTTTTACAGCAGGCCTAAATGCAAAAAGTATAATATCACATCTCTGTGATACGTCTCTATCCTAATATGTTTACTGCAGCTGGGATCAATGAGAAACGGCTGTTTGTGGTGCACGGTCCTCATCAGATATCAACATGGAGATTATGTCATGTAAAGTGAGCAGAAATTTTGAAAATGTGTGCAAACAGACCTTTAAAAAAATGACCAATTTTGCAGTTTTCAGCTCTCATGAATTAACCATGAATGAAGTTTGTAAAAACAAACAAGGATCGGGTCCCAGAGACTTACAATGCGTAATTTTGAACGTGAAATAAGAATGGACCATTCAGTGACTGGTTTGTATAAAACCAGAAGATGTAAAAATAAAGGAGGAAGTGCTCTTCTCACATACTCAGTGTGTGTCTACATGCAGCAGAGAGTCATATTAATGGACCAGAATGACCAAAAAGTGTTTTTGTGTAAAAACCTGCCTGTGTTTCTGTTTTGCATGAAACAGTCTTTGCCTCCAAAACTATGAAATCACTGCTTTCAATTTGGAAGACCAGTTTATTTGGGCACATGAAAGAAAACTAATTAGGGTTAGTCATGACTGGAGTCACTGTAGCACACTGTAGCATTTGTTGGCACTGTCACACATTAGGAGACAGGGTAGAGCATACACAAGCCAACACATCACATTGTAATTTAAAAACATAATTACATTTTTACAAACTTGTCAGTACACAATAACAAGTGTCAGAACCAAAAACAAACAAAACAAGAAAATGTTGCCATATAATAGCAAACAGCTCTGATGATGTATTTCTCACTACATTAGATACAGGACAGTGTTTTTTTGCCCCACCCACGCATCTCTTGTCTTTCCTGAAAGAGTTACTAGCACGTGAGGCATGCTGATCATTCTGTGTCAGATTAGGCCATAGACAAGCCAACACGTGTGCACATTCAAACATGAAAACCCAAACACATTATTAGATTTCTACAAACATGGAACACAGACTATAGAAAAACACTTGCTTTGTGGCGAGAAAAGAACACAGGAAACTGAAGAACAACAGCAACAAGCAGCAAACAAAACACTTGGCGGCTTGGTTGGGTCAGCAACTGCATTCTGGAAACATCCAAGTCAAAGAGGAAGATACACAGAAAGAGAGGACACAAACTGAAAAACTAATGTCCAACTAGTCACACTGGTTTTTATTGAAGTTAATAATGAATTAACCAACACCCTTCATTGGTTTTAGGCACACACCTTGCCCATGAAGAAGGAACCTGCATATTGAAAATTTCACTGCTTACCTGTGCCATTGTTTACTGTGGCTCTTACTGATTAACTTTGGCTTTAACTAACACCTCATCTGACTACATATCAGTTGAGTTAAGATTATCTTTTTAGACATATCAGATGGTAATTTAAGAAAATCTTTTAATATGAACGGTATAATAAGTGTAAGAAATTCAAAAAAGAGTGGAGCGAAGGTGTCTTTGGATTTACTTTTTAAAATAACATTAAAAATATAATCTGGATATGTGACAGCTGCTAATCAGTCATGGAAGATTTTGTTGATATGAAATGAGAGTTCATGAAAGTCGATATAGTTGAACATTACACATTTCCTACTAAAGCAGGGCAAGACAACAGTGATTGTAACAAAATATTCACAGCAGTTACAACAGTTAAGATTTAGGTCGATTATTGCACTTTCGTTTTAGTTACTAGTTATTAGGAAGTAATTAACCACATGTAACAAATCCAAAGGCATTTTTTGGAATGACTCCAGCTTTCAAGGTATAAAACTGCTCTGTGTCACAGCCCTACAGCCCCACATCAGCAAGAGGTGTGAGGACTAGAGAAGCACATAAGGTGCAGATAAGAGCAGGTAATTAAGTACCATTATCTTTAAATGTTTCTGCATAATGGCTATCATAGAATTTAATTAATTGAAATGAATAAATAAATGAAAAATAACCATTTTTATCTTCAACTTTAATAATGAAAATGCAAAAAAACAAACAAACAAACAAACAAACAAACATCAGATTTCTACAACATATAATAAAATACAGTACTTTTCAGTTTTTACTTTAATGGGACTTTAATAGTTTATGTTTGTTCAGCAGGTTGGAATTTGAAGCTTTAAAGGATGGCATGTCAAGTCATGCTGCATGTTGTGCTGCTTTTGGGCATCATAAGTGAGTATTTAATAAAATAAAATTTTTCTGTTGATGCATTTAGTCAAATTCACTGACCAGTCTCTGTTTATCAATGTAAATATATATATATTTTTAAATGATTTAAGTATACTTGTTACTAGTAACTACTAGTTGGCAGCACATAACCTAAAGTACTATACATTTATTCTCTTGTGTACAATTTATATTGCGAAACCCTACAATGACTCCTAGGTGAACTATCAGAATTGTGTTTGTCCATTATTAAAAAGTGTTTCTATCATAGAAAAATAGTTATAGACATTGGTTAAAAAAAAAACATGCATGAAAATAAATGTGCCTCAATGCTTTACATACCTCATACTTTCACCTAATAGTTTAAAGTTTTTTTTAGCTTTATAGACGCCTTTAATTATCACCATTTCCCATTAGTAATGAATGTTTACGGGCTAAATGTCACCTCGACAGAACGGGCGAGTCCATGAGTGTGGTGACGAGTTGCAGCAAATTCAGACTTGTCTGCAGCAACAGAGAAAGAAAAGACTAAACTTACATATTTTTAGATCTTAAGAAAGATTTTAGAAGAGAGCGTTGGTGGGTTTCATTGATGTGGACCAAACAGTATTAAAATGATTCATTTGCGATTAGATTTCATGGAAGCTTTTTAAGAATTTTAACACATTTTTCTGTGGTGTTATCAACTTCTTTTTACTGCTCTACACAGACCTAACTTACATGAAAATGTGCCAAATTTAAAAAATCTAATCTGAATAAATCAAGCCCGGCATTTTAAAAGGGTTTACATAAAAATGCATCAAATATAAAAACAAGCTATCATGAAACAATTAAATGCTGTAATTAGTTTCACTTTTCTTTCTGTTGATGTATTTATTTTATTTTGATATGTTTTCATTCATTAATATGTATTTCTTTTCATAGATGAAGTTGTTCCTGGACCATCAGGTAAGTGCTCAGGAATGCGTATCCTAGATGTTAGCTGCAAATTTCAATGTGAAACATTTCTAAGTCTGCTTATAATAAAGACAGCACACATCCTAAAAAACTGTAAACTCATTTTGTAATCCTGCCATTACTGTTATTAATGATTTTAATGTGTATGTTATACTTTATTTTGATACAGACGTCACTGAATTCCTTGAACTTGCTATTTGGTGAATAAATATGAATATTATCTTTATGTGATTGTCAACTGATTTTAGATATATAGGATATATACTTTTTCTTGGGAAGTTTTCCTGTGTGGTGTAGGGACCACCAGATATGTGTGTTGGCACTGTGCAGTAGGAGAAATAAATTGTAGAACTAAGCACTATGACTGTCAGGAATGAATATCTTAGATGTTAGCTTCAAATGTGAATGTGAAAAATACCTTGAAGTGTGGTTATGATGATGACAGCATACAACATACAGATCTGTAAACTAATTCTCAATCACTCTTATGTTAATGTAGAGGTGAATTAATTTATTTTATGTGCTTAGAAAAAAGATTGAGGAAGAGTTCGGTCTTCAACAGTTCTTTGAATATTTGGACTGAAGTTACTGAGCAAAAACGCTTTGTTCCACAATTGTGGAACCACTGAATACAAGTGCTTTGCTTAGGAACTTTACCTTTGTGGTATAGGGACCATCAAATTATGTTCTTGGGCAACATGCAGTAGAAAAGAGAAATTGTGGAACTGGATACTTAACACAGACATAAAACAGGCATAAAACAATTAAATACTGTAATGAATTTCACTTTTATTTTGTTGATGCATCTACCTGAATTGATTAACTGACCTTTGATTTCTTTTCATAGCTACAGTGACTACTCCAGCATCAAGTAAGCTCTACTATCAGTTTCAGCAAAGTGTCAGCAATCAGAATATTCTGCATATTTCCCAAATTACTGACATTACTTTCGTAATGTATTTTTAATCTACTATTAATATTATTCTTTTCAAAATATAAATAATTACATCATTATTTCTTCAATTATCAAGTAATCGACTGTCCAGCCAACAGCCATTATGAGCTGTGTGGAACAGACTGTGGCCACACTTGTAATGCCCCCTGTGAGCAGGCTTGCTCTGAGGGCTGTTTCTGCAATGAAGGCTTCAGGAGGAGTGGGACAAGCTGTGTCCCTGTGGGACACTGTGGGTGCCAGCATGATGGTTCCTACTATAATGTAAGTCATGACTGTAAATTAATAAAACATCAGATTTGAATAACCATGCTAAACACCAACACACAATTGTGGTTTGATTGTCACTGAAATATTTAGAACAAAAAAAAAAAAAAAACATTTACTGCTTTGAAGGAATAATGAAGAAGTCAGAAACCGTTTTAAATATCTTCTTGTTTTCCACATACTACAGGCTGGTGAGTCCTTCTGGACAGAGGGTTGTTCCCAGAGATGTGAATGTCATGGTCCCAATGACCTGCGCTGCTCTGCTACATCTTGCTCTGCTGCACAACAGTGCACCATCAGAAATGGTCAGCTGGGCTGTTTTGATTCAATGTCTACATGCACTGTGTGGGGAGACCCACACTACATCACCTTTGATGGAGCACTGGCTCATTTCCAGGGCACATGCTCTTATATCATCACTGAGAGCGTGAGCCATGACATCAGTGAAACCCAGTTTCAGGTGGCAGCCACCAATAATCACCATGGCAATAACGTTGTGTCCTTTGTATCAGAGGTGGATATTTATCTCTCAAGACAAACAGAGAGTGTGTACATCAGGATCGGAGCCAACACAAAATTAACGGTAAACTCTTTATTACTTACTTACTTAGCTCATATAACTGTTTGGTTTAAACATAGCTAAGCTCCTCTGTCTCTGTAAAATCTGTCATCCCTCCAGGTAAATGGAAGTGAGGTTTCTGTCCCCGCCACTGCAGGAACATTAGCTAGTATAGTAAGACAGGGAAGCTACATCATGGTCGATGCCACAGACCTGACAGTTCAGTTTGATGGCCAGAGCACCTTACTGATCAGAATTGGCCAAAACCGCAGAAACAAAGTCACTGGGATGTGTGGAAACTTCAACAACAACCCTGCAGATGACAAAGTCTTTCCCAATGGAACTTTGGCACAAAATGACTTTCAATTTGGAAACAGCTGGAAGGCAAACACAAGCCAAGCAGGGTGAGCAGCTGTAGAAAGGTTGTAGGGCATTCATATACTATACATACTACAATAAATATGGAACAGAAAATCAACCAAATGTCTTTTCTAGATGTGGATCCACCGATGTAAGGAGTGGTGATGGACAGAACAACTGTCGCTTTAGGGAAGAATACTCAGAGCTTTGTAGTGTCATCACCAACAGCAGTGGCCCATTTGCTGCCTGCCACCAGCACTCTAATCCTGAGCCATTTTTCAGTTCCTGTATCTATGATCTCTGCCTGTACACTCCAGCCAACAACATGCTGTGTTCTGCAGTGTCAGCATATGAGAGGACCTGCTCAGTTTTGGGACTGAACATCTCTGACTGGCGTTCAGCTTTGTCTTGTGGTATGTTTGCACTGGATTTATGCTTGTCCTAGTTGTTGCAATTGATATTTTATGTTTTATGTTCTGTTGCCTTGTTTAATTTGCATCATTTATCCCCATCTTTCATAGCTGAATCAGATCCCTGTGAAAGTCTGAACTGTACAGACTATGAGTGGTGTGGTCAAAAGGACGGTGTGTACGGCTGCTTCTGTGATGAGCATTACCCTCGACCCAACAGTCAGAGCTATGGTGAGGGCAACATCTCTTAAAATGCTGCTTGGTCTGGTTTGTTTTTTGGGTCTTTGAATTGACAGTGTTTAACTGTACGATGAGGAGTATCTATTTCTTAAACATAGTGGTATGGTCATTGAATACACAACAATAGATTTCACTCACGTTTAAGTTAGAGTCAAAATACTAAACATTTAGTACCTAACAATTTAAACCTCCAGACTTGTTCACAATATGCTGTTGTCCATTTTTCTAATATCCACCTTCACAACTCTCTCAAAAAACAGTGGATTGAAATTAGCTATACAAATTCTGTCTCTATCCTAGACTCGTCCATTGCTTGTTCCAGTAGCTCAGGCACCATGTCAGTGTCACGTTGTCAGCTGTTTGAGGCTGGCTTTGACTTTAGGGCCCTCCATCTTCGTGATGACTCCTGTAGGGGAACTGTCCAGGACGGACGACTGTTGTTCCATTTTGACAATGATAACCAGCTTTGTGGAACAGTCCTCAAGGTGCAGTCATTACACCACAGATTTCTCAATGCTGGCTAAGTACAGTTTTAGTTATTACAACTAATACTAACTAATACCACTTTTTCATTTTAACCTAAAGAGCAATGGAACACATTTCATGTATGAGAATGCCATGGAGGGCAGTGTGGATTTCGGTAGAGGTCTAGTCCATCGCCAGAGAAACATCACTGTAGGTTTCTGCTGCTCATATCCTCTGAGTCAGGCTCTGTCCATGGATGTGGGCATCAACCCTATAGAGAGGTGACAAAGCTGTTTTCTTTATCAGCTCCAGGCATTAGGTGTTGATTAATACAGTCCTTGTAATATCAATAACTGTCCATAGTTAATGCTAATAGGGTTTTACATATATATATAAATGTCCTTGTTCATTTTAATGTATGTAGTACACATTTTATATCAACTGTATTCGAAATCGATATTAGATTTCTAGGTTTTAAGTTTTTTGTTTTTAAATGACTAAAGATCTGTCAGGGACCTGTTCCTTCTCAAGTGTACTCACACTATATGTTGTTATGTGCAGCATTGTGAGAAGGAAGCTTCCATGTGGCCATGGACAGTATCATTTGAGAATGATCCCTTACCAGGACGCTGACTTCCACGTCCCCCTGACCAGTAACAGTACCATACAAGTGGAAATAGATCAGAGGTTGTATGTGGAGGTGCGGGCAGAAGGAGTGGATGAACGTCAGATCTCCACCATTCTTGAGTCTTGTTGGGCCACGCCGGTCAACGATGCTGACTATCCTACCCGCTGGGATCTCATTAGTGCACAGTAAAAGACTATTGCATCTTCACCTTATCTTAGAAAACACATATTTTGTTTTTGAAATAAAAACATAAATTAACCTTAACAGGACCTCACTGCATATGCTTCAACCATCCTCTCTTTTTGAGTTTAACCTTGGTCCTTTATTGTCAGCCCGGTAACAAAAGGTAACAACCTTCTACAACTCCCTCTGTCATCCAGGTGTCCCAATCAAGAAGATGGTACAGTTGAGCTGGTTCAGAATGGCATCTCCACTGTGGCCAGATTCTCCTTCAGGATGTTCAGCTTCACCAACTTTTCATCCATCTACCTGCACTGCCAAGTCCACCTTTGTCTTCTTAGGCACAACAACTGCACAGCTGTAAGTTCTTCACACCTGTGTTTGTACTAAGATTAAAGAGATTAACAACAGAAGCATATGTAAATGCCATTGATGTGGTTTTCCTGCAGCACTGCTACCCAGGTGACCATGGGCGACTTCACAGAGACGTATCTTACCATGACACTACTGCCATCTCACTAGGACCACTAGTCTCAAGATCAAAGTGTGCAGGTAAAGCTCTCTATCCATTTAATAAATGATGTATTCTTCTTCTGAATGACATAGAACTTGGACAATTGACCTACTGTAAATCTTTCGTTTTTAGCAGACAGTGTGGAGAAAGCAAGCAGTGCTACAGGACAAGTGATCTCAGTGGTGTCCCTGCTAACAAGTTTGCAACATATTATGCTCTGTATGCTATTAAGTTGTATTTCTCTTTGTTGTTAAGTTTGGTTTTTTGTATTTTTGGTGAGTAATGTTGCTTCAGAACACCAGGGGAACCAATGTGCATTATTCACTTTTATCTTTTTTTGTTTTTCTTGTGGTAATTTATAATATTAGTCATAAGTAATGTAAGGTATTGAAGGGTAAAAGAAGTGTTTTAATGGAGTATTTAAGTATTTTTATTTGTTGCCTTATCCAATCAGGGTATTGGAGTGGCCCTAAGTCCCTAATTCCTTATCTCCATCAAAATTAGCATGTAGTTTATTACATCGAATAACACCAACAGATGACTATCTGTATTTTCTAAATTCATTACAAATGGGCCAATAAATCAGGTGAGAATGACTGATTTAAACTTATTGTCCTGCTATAGTGATTTTCATTTGTTTGTTAACTATTTCCTCCTCTCTTCCTGCCTTTATCTTTTGCTCACGTTTTCTTAAAGCATGCCCACATTCCTGTAACAGAAGGAAAAAGAAGATGAAAGTATCCCATTGTGATGTTGACTCATAACAACATCTTTATAATTTTGACAGTGGAATGCAGAAGACACACATTAATGACTTTCTGTGAGCTGTTCAGGAAATAGGTGGTGTGTTTGAGAACATCAAACGTTTAACAAAACTTCACTTCAGTAGTTTATTGTAAACAAGTAAAAAGTTTAAAAAATCATAAAAACGTGATAACTAGACCAAAATACAGAGATTATTGTTTTATTATCATTTAATGGCTAATCTCAATTTTGAGTTAACCAAAAACACAGCATCTCACACATCAAACACAGCTTTTTAAACAACAAACAATAGACACTGAAGCAGAGGATAAAATTATATTTTACTCATTCTATGTCAGACTCGCAGGATGTGAATATTTGTGACCTTCAAACTGCTGAATGCGGCCAGGATGGTTGGAAACTGTCCCTCTTCATTGCAGCGTCTCGTCTCTGCCACCTGCTGTCTCTCCCTGCTCAGTGCATCTGAAACAAACCTATTATCTCGAGCACATGAGAAAGTCTCTTGTTTTCACAAGGAAAGTTTCTGGTGCGCAAGTTACTGGAAACAACGCTGTAAATCCGTGCGTCAGATTGGTCTTTATTCTAATGGGAGCATGATAATACAGGAGTTAGTTGAGCTTCATTTCAAACTTGGATTTAATTATAAGGACAAAGACTTTGCCTGCTAGTTATCACTGGTATATTTTATGCGAACCTCGTCTGAATTTTGAACCAAAAACAGATGAGCGCCCACAGGCTGTTAAAGAAGCAGCAGCTGCTTTTACAGCGGGCCGAAATGCAGTAAATAAATATTATATATATATATATATATATATAATATGTTAACAATTATTCCCTCTGAGTACTTGTTCATCCAATAACCGCCTATTTATATACTCTTAGTCAGATTATGGGCTCGTTTCAGATGAACTGCGCCCCGTTTGGAAAACAGACGAGAGCAGGCGGCGACAGCAGAGGGCAGAGAAGAGACGCTGCAACGAGGGAGGGACAGTCTCTAACTTTTCTGGCACAGATCAAGCTGGAAGTCACAGAGCTGTGAGGTCGAATACAGAACAAGTAAAATGCTAAAACATCTGGGGAGATGTTATTTAGTGATCTGAAAAGAAATCTGTCACTTTATAGTCTAGTTTGAGACTAACATCAGCTTTTCTGATAAGTCACCATTTTTATTAGGCAAAATATTTAATGTTCATAGTGAAAACTGTGACTAAGGAAATCAGAACACTTGAAACCTTGATCCAACACCTGAACCAGTCAGATCTTAGATCACGTAATGAGAAAGGGCTGTGTGTGGTTTTCATCAGAGATCGACATGGAGATTTACTTAGTGGTTCTTCTTTTTTTAAAGATTTTTAACTATTTTTCTTAAGTTTTATTTTTTTGGCCCACATGCCACCTCTCCCTGTCAGTGTTATGATAATTTGGTTATATAATAATAATAATAATAATAATAATAATAATAATAATAATAATAATAATAATAATAATAATAATAATAATACTTGAATGAATGCAATACCTGCTTCAACAGTTTCAGAGACAGCACAGTGATCTGTATGCTCAGTTAAAGCTTCACAAAACATTGCAATTGCAACAAACATACATGTTATGTGTATATTTTGTCATTTCAGTCCCCTGTAAAATCAGCTGTAAGTAGGGGTCTTGGTCTTATGACTAACAAGCAAAGACTCAGTGTCCTCATAAGTCTTATGGATGAACTCATTATACTAGTGGAATTAGAACTGTTGGAGTCAATCTGCCGGGCGCATTTCTGTGTGGAGTTTTCATGCTCTCCCTGTGTGACTTTTACATGTATAGTCAGCAGCAAGTCTGAAAATATGTGCAAACAGTCCCGCTCAAAAATTACCAGTTTTGGAGTTGTCAGCTCCAAACAATGAACTATGAATGAAGTTTGTAAAACAAACAAACAAACAAATAAAACAAATGAAATGAGAATAGAGGAAGATGAGAGACTACTGAGTTTGTCCGACAGCTGACTCTGTTTTGCTGTTTTCAAAGTGAGTCTGCTGTAGCCAGGCTGTTGTGGGCAGTGTTTGGACTGAGCCTGAACAGGGATTGGGTCACAGAGACTCAACAACACATAATTTTGAGCATGAATGGACCATTCAGGTAGTGGTTTGTATAAAACCAGAAGATGCTCAGTGTGTGTCTACATGCACCAGAGAGTCATATAAATGGACCAAAATGACCAGAAGGTGGATTTTGCGTAATATGGGCACTTTAAAACCTGCTTGTGGTTTTTACATCTGTTAAGAATTCCATTCAGATCATGTTTCAACTGTTTTTGCTTTACATAAAACAGTATTCAATTTATTTTATTTTGTTTTATCTGGAGTCACTGTAGCACATGAGGCATTTATTGACAAATTCAGAGACAGGGTACAGCATACACGAGCCAACACATCACACTGTAATTTAAAAACCTAATTACATTTTTACAAACTTCAGACGTGTCAGTGCACATTTACATTGTCAGAACAAAAAACAAACAAAAGAAGAAAATGTTGCCATATAATAGCAAACAGTAAAATATGCTGACACCTCATCTTCTTTTGCACAATAGAGAACATAATAACTGCAATTTCTTTAACCCAGATAGTACAGACCTTAGCTGACCTTATATAGCCAGCTTATGTAACTTACGTCCATATAACAACAAATCATATAAATTATATATAAAAATAAATCCCCCTTAAAGAAGCACTAGGTGATAGTGGAGAGAAAAAACTCTCTTTGACACCAAAACCTTTATCCATCCTTCAGACATACTTTCCACAGACTGTGACTACTTGCCAAGTGTGTCGACACATGCAGTTAGTATTCAAAGCCAGACTAACACGTAGATATTTAAGCATCTTCAGAGATTAATGCTTTCAGTTTGTAAGATCACTTCATTAAGGAAATCATCACGACAGGGCTATTAGAACATGAGGAATTATTTTCATACATGCTGTGTTAGACTAAAGCATACATGAGTCACTAATTAAAAAAATGTAACATAATTACATTTTTACAAACTTGTCAGTGCCCATTAACAGTGTCAAAATAAAACAGGAAAACATAGCCGCATAACAGCAAACAGTAAAATATGTTGAATTTGTTGTTATTTCTTATGTTTTATTAATGAGGAGTTTCTTTTGAAACTGTCCTGCCAGTTTGGTTTTTACACTGACATTATTACTCTAATGTAATGTTGTCACATTTTCACATCTCACCAATTAACATGGAGAGTACATTATTATTATTAAAAACAACAACTGTAAACTGTAATTAATTGAACTGTAGTTATAATTTGATTACTTCTTGCATACACACACCCACAATGGGAACAAAAAACAGTTAGCATTTAAAATCAGACTAACAAGTTGATATTTAAGCATTTTCTGAGTCCATTGTGTGTACAATCATCTTTTAATTCTATTTATTCAGAAGATTCAAACCATTAAAGCTGGTAAAAACCTTTCCTCTCAATGTGTGTAATTACTGCTTTCAGTTTGGAAGATCAGGGTTTTTGTGTGTGTGTGTGAGTACTCGTTGGTGTTGCATGTTAGAAATAACCAGCACATGAGTTGTTAATTGTTAGGATACTGAGGATTCAGTGTCAGGGTAGGTCACATAATAGCCAAATCCTACGCAAAGTGTAATTTGAAAACACATAATTACATTTTGACAAACTTATCAGTGCACATTAACAGAGTCAAGGAAAAATCGGAGGATTTAGTGAGTTTTCTGTTTCTAAAGTAAAAAAAAAAAAGTATTTAATTAGAATATTAAGTATTAAACATATAAAACAATTGAAATTGTTTACATTCTGCATGTTATGCATTAATTTTTCATTAATAAGAAATTCTCAAACCAGAAACCCTCTAAAACAAAAATCTGTAGGTGAGAAGTAAGTTTCTGATATATCCTAATGCAGGACTAACTGCAGAAAGTTTTTGCAAGAGGTAAAAACCTACCACAAAATGCAGGTCAGATATTAAGAACGTAAAGGAACACACAGTTCTACAAAAACAGTGAAGTAGAAGGTAAGCCCTGGCAACTTGACTTTCTTCTTATTCACATGGATGACTGAGAATCTTCACCAACAAAACAATTAAAGAAAAATGAAGATTTGTTAATAATTTCTGAATGTATAAATTAAAATACCTTGACTTACTCTGCATAATTAAGACTAAGAGTCAATAACTGCACCTTCTTTTTGGTTGCTAGTTATTAAGAAGCAATTACCCACATGTAACCAAGTAAAAGGCATTTACCTTTACCTTTTGCTCAGGTATCACATTCCTGTAACAGAAGGAAATAGCAGATCAAAGTGTCCTATTGTGATGTTGACTCATGACAACATGTTTGTCTCGTCTCTGCCACCTGCTGTCTCTGCCTGCTCAGTTCCTCTGAAACTAACCTATTATCTCGAGCACATGAGAAAGTCTCTTGTATTCACAAGGAAAGTTTCTGGTGCGCACGTTACCGGAAACAACGCTGTAAATCCGTGCGTCAGATTGATCTTTATTCTTCTGGGTGATTGCCAATACAGGAGTTCGTTGAGCTTCATTTCAAACTTGGATTTAATTATAAGGACAAAGACTTTTATTAGGTGAAATATTTGATGTTCATGGTGAAAACTCATTTGAAAACTTTTGAAACCTTAATCCAACACATGAACCAGTCAGATCTAAAGTGAGAGTTGGGATCAATCAGAATAGGCTGTCTGTGGAGCACGGTCCTCATCACAGATCGAGATAGACATTTAGCCACAGAAATACAAACTCGCACTGTGAGTGTTCAGCCACAGTTGTTGTGGGCAGTGTGTAATAGTTTCATCCTGGTACCTGCCCAACTGTGGGTGTTCCACCTCTCTCCCTCTGGTCTCTAACCACCAGCCACTTCTCTCGCTGTGCTCCCAGGAATTGATTGCACATTGGCTTCACCTGCGTTCCCCTGTCCCTACAAAGACTCTCCTCAGTTCTCTCCCCACTGTTAGTGGTCGTCATTCCTCAACCTGCAACCTGCCTGCTCTGCCTGCTATCAAATGTTGTTTCCCAACCTGTTTCCAGCCTGCTTCCAAGCTGTTTCCGGCCTGCTTCCAACCTGTTTGCGGCCTGCTTCCAACCTCTTAGCCTGCTATCAAATGTTGTTTCCCAACCTGTTTCCAGCCTGCTTCCAACCTGCTACCAGCCCCGCTCCCGCTGTCAGTCCTGCTCCTGCTCCTAGCCTTGCTCCTAGCCATCCTTCTCAACCCTGTTTTCTTCCCCTCTGGATCCTGTGTACTTTGCCTCTCTGAACTTTGGACATTAGTTACCTGTTTCTTTGATTTGCCTGTCTGCCATTGTGCAGAAATTTACTGTTGTACTTTGGTTTCTTGTTTTTTGCCTGTTTTTGTAGTGTCTGTTGACACCCCCCTTAGTACCCCGTTTTGTGTACTCTTCTATTAATAAATCTAGTTTTCGTTCATCCCTGCCTCGTCCCTTTCCCCTACTTGTGACACACACAGTGCATGAAGCAGTCTTTGCTTCATGCACTGCTGCAGGGTAGAGCATACACATGACACTGTAATTTAGTAAAGTAGTCAGTGGAAATTAACAGTGTCAGAACAAGAAAATATTAAAATATGCTGACACCTCATCCTCTTTTGCACAATAGAGACCACGATAACAACAATTTCTTTAACTCTGGCAGCACAAACTGAGCTGATCTTACATAGGCAGCTCAAGTATTTATAAAGTGTTTTTAAACTGGAGTTAAATTTCCACACCATCGGCATCCCCTCTCTTGTCTTATCTTGTCTTCTTTTCTTTTTTAAGCTATTTTAAAATTAGAGAGTTCACCAAAGCACTTTACACATTAATGTCTCTGCTAGCCAGTGTTCATTTAGTAACAAATGACATAAATTATATATATAAAACAAATCCACCTTGAACATACACAAGGTGTTAGTGGAGAGAAAAAAAAACTGTCTTTGAGAACAAAACCTTGGGAACAGGCTCGTTTCAATTTGGGCATTCAGTCTATAAAGACTTTTTTATATGTTTTTGTGTTGTGTTGACGAGAACATTCTTCTTAAAGTAGCTCATTAATGCTTTCAGTTTGTAAGACCACTACATTAAGGAAACTTAGTGAAGGAAGTTGGAACCAAATTATCATGCCAGAGGTACTAACACGTGAGGCATTAATTGGTATACATGCTGATCATTCTGTGTCAAGGTAGAGCATTTACAAGCCAACACTAATTTAAAAATGTACTTACATTTTTGCAAACATGTCAGTGCACATTAACACCTCATCCACTTTTAACATCTCTCTTTGATGTTCTGCACAATAGAGACCATAACAACAAAACTATAAATTGTCATACACGCCAACATGTGTGCACATTCAAACATGAAAATCTAAAAACGTAATTAGATTTCTACAAACATGGAAGACAGACCAAAAATATTGTTATAAACAACACTGGCTTTGCTGCTAAATTAGTTAGGCTCTCAGGTAACTACAAGGCGAGTGTTAATGGAAAGGAAGAGAGAAAAGAACCACAGAAAACTGAAGAACAACAACATCAAACAGCAACTGCATTCTAGAAACATACTGCTCCAAGGCAGGAGATACTAGCAGGAAAGTCCAGAGATGGGAAAACAGAGAGGAAGAAACTCACCTACACATTTCCAACTAGTGACACTGGTTTGTAATTAAGTTAATAATTAAATAACCAACACCCTTCATTGGTTTTGGACACACACCTTAAACACGAGGAAGAAACCTGCATATTTAAAATTCTACTGTTTACTTATGCCATTGTTTACTGTGAAGTTTACTAATTAACTGTGGCCTTAAAAACACCTCATCTGACTACATATCAGTGGATATATGCACACTCTTAAAAAACAGTAAAGACTACATTGTATGGACAGTTTTCCTGTTTCCCCCACCCCCCAGGTTAAGAGTCTTGGTGTCATCGTCGATAGCTCATTATCATTCCAATCCCACATCAACAACATCACCAGGTCTGCTTACTTTCATTTACAGGACATTAATCGTCTCCGTCCCTCCCTCACCTCCCAGACGACTTACATCCTTGTTCATAGCCTTGTCACCTCTTGCATTGACTGTTGCAATTCTCTTCTCTTCGGCCTCCCCAACTGGTCCAAAACTCAGCTGCACGTATTATAACCAAAACCTCCACATCCGAACACATCACCCCTATCCTGCAACAACTTCAATGGCTTCAGGTCAAATACAGAATTGATTTTAAAATCCTCCTGTATGCCTTCAAGGCTATTCACAACCTCGCCGCCCCCATAATGCTCCACATTGCCACCTTCTCTCGCTCACGCAGATCTTCCTCTGCCATCCACCTCAATGTCCCCCCTGCCCGTCTTAGCACCATGGGGAGCAGAGCTTTTAGCTGTTCCACCCCTACTCTTTGAAATTCATTACCACAGGACATCCATAACACTGACTCTTTTCCTATCTTCAAATCCAAACTCAAAACCTACCTATTTAAGATTGCCTACTCACTGTAATCTACACTTGTGCTTGTATAGTCTGTCTGTTTTGTCCTGTGTTGTTGATTTATTGTTGATTGTACAGTGTTCTTGAGTGTTCTGAAAGGTGCTTTAAATAAAATGTATTATCCGCTGGCAAACATGGTGGAGGGGGTGCAGCCTCTATTATTATTATTATTATTATTATTATTATTATTATTATTATTATTATTATTATGTTAAGAAGCAAAAAACAAAAAGCCACTTACCTATTAATCTGAAGAATGAAGATGGGTGAAAATTCAAACTGGGTTGTTGACTTATGCTTGTGGGCTCACTACAGTTGCTTTTTGTTACAGAAATATACTGTTGAAGTTTTTGTGTAAATTAACAGAAAAGTCTAAGAGTGTTGTTGAGATTATCTTTTCAGACATATCAGATAGTAATTAAAAAATATTTAATATGAACAGTACAATAAATAAGAAATCCAGAATCCAGAGTGGAGAGAAGGTGTCTGGAGTTTATTTAAAAAACAACCTTAAAAATATCATCTGGATATGTGACAGCTGCTAATTAGAGCGCTAGATGTTAAGATTTCAATAGGCCATGGGTGATAATTTAACCATGTGTCTTCGATTTATTTTTCATGTTTTGGTAATGAGGAGTTTCTTTTAAACCTGCCCCGCCCGTCTGGTTTTTACACTGACATTATTACTACAGTGTAATGTTGTCACATGTTCACATGTCAGCAATCAACATGGAGAGTACAGTGTTATTATTATAACCAACAATTTGAACTGCAATTATCATTTGATTGCTTCTCGCATGCATACACCCACAAGAGGAACAGGTGCAACAAGTGCACTTGCACATGAAGGCAAGTATTAACTATTTATAGTTGTTAATAAGGTGCGTCCATAAATACTGCTGCATTAAGTGTATCAACACTAACAGTTAGCATTTAAAGTCAGACTAACAAATTCATATTCAAGCATTGTGTGTAGTATCATCTTTTAACTCGATTTATTCAGATGATTCAGTCCATTAAAGCTGGTTAAAATCTGTTCTCCTAGTGTAATGTAATTACTGCTTCCAGTTTGGGAGACCAGTTATTGTGTGTGTGGGTACATTAAAGAAAATTAATGTTGGTGTTGCATGTTAGAAATCCCCAGCACATCAGTGGTTAATTGTTACACATGCTGAGGTCACACAATAGCTAAATCCTACGCAAATTATAATTTAAAAACACATAATTACATTTTGACAAACTTATCAGTGCACATCAACAGCATCAAGGAAAAAAAAACCCTGAGGATTCAGTGAGTTTTTTGTTTCTAAAAGAAAATAATTCATAGTTTAACTAGAATATTAAGTACTGAACGTACAGACCACATGGAAATTGTTCACACTCTGCATGTTATGCATTTATTTTTCATTAAAAAGAAATTCTCAAACTAGAAACCCTCTACAACTAAAATCTATAGGTGCAAAGTACTTTTTTTTTGTTTTTTTTTGTCTAAGTTTTTAATTTATCCCAACGCAGGACTAACTGCCTAAACTTTACCTGGATGAGAATCTTCACCACAAAACAATTAAAGTAAATGTAATGTATGAATAAATACCTTGACTTACTCTGCATACTTAAGACTTAGGTCACTTATTGCACTTTCTTTTTGGTTGCTAGTTATTCAGAGGCAATTATCCACGTGTAACCAATTAAAGGGAATTTTCTGGAATGACTCCAGCTTTCAAGGAATAAAGCTGCCCTGTCTTGCAGCCTACAGCCCCACATCAGCAAGAGGTGTGAGGACAAGAGAAGCACATAAGAGCAGGTAATTCATTGATTCTTAAGTACCATTATGTTTAAATGTTGCTGCATAATATCAGAGAATTTAATTATTTGAAATGAATAAATAAATAAAAAAGAATAAAATAAATAATGATGAATGGTAATAATTAAAATACAAAAGAAATAAAATAAATAAAAAATAAAAAACCCAACTGATTTTTACACTATATAATAACATGTAAGTACTTTTCAGTTTCTACTTTCATAGGAATTTAATAGTTTGTGTTTGTTCAGCAGGTTTGAATTTGAGGCTTTGAAGGATGGCATGTCAAATCATACTGCATGTTGTGCTGCTTTTGGGCATCATAAGTAAGTATTTCATAAAATCAAATGCAATTAACTTGACATTTATTTCTGTTGATGCATTTAGTCATTCTCTTGCATACAATTTCTATTCCAAACGCTACAATGACTCCTATGGGTGTACTATCAGAATTGTATTTATCTATTATCAAAAAGTCATTGTTTTAAAAAAACAAACATGCATGAAAATAAATGTACATCAATACTTTATATACCTCATACTTAAACCTATTATTTGAAAAGTTTTTTAGCTTTAGTAATAAATATTTATGGGCTAAATGTCCACGAATGTGGTGACGAGTCGCAGCAAATTCAGACACAACTGCAACAACAGAGACAGAGAAGACTAAACTTACACATTTTTAGATCTTAAGACATACTTTAGTATTTTGGTGTGCTAAACTCAGAACACATATTTCTTCTACTGCTTTACACAGACCAAAATGAAAAAATCTAATCTGGATAAAAAAGCCCAGCATTTTAAAATGGTTTACATAAAAATGCCTCAAATGTAAACACAAGCTAACATGAAACAATTAAATGCTGTAAATAGTTTCACTTTTCTAACTGTTAATGCATTTACTTTATTTTGATATGTTTTCATTCATTTTTATGTATTTCTTTTCATAGATGGAGTGGTTCCTGCACCACCAGGTAAGCGCTATGAATAAATATCTTAGATGTTAACTGCAAATGTAAATTAGAAAAAAAATATCCTAATTCGGTTATGATGATGACAACAAACAACCTAAAGAATTGTTAAATGATTCTTAATCACTTTTAAGTTAATGTAAGAGTGAATTTCTTTATTTTATGTGCATAGAAAAAAATTGTGGAAGAGAGCTGTCTTCAACAGTTCTTTGGAGTAAAGTTACTGAGAAAAACACAGCATGTCAACAGCACCACCCATGTGAAACCACTGGGTAAAAGAACTTCTCTTGGGAACTTCCCCTAGATTATATTCTTTGGCAGAGTACAGTAAATGAGAGAGATTGTGGACCTGGATACTTTACACAGACTTTAAAACATGCTTACCTGAAAATGTTGAGCTTTAAATTGAATTTAGTTTATGTAAAAAATGTGTCAGATGTGAAATAAAACAAGCTAGAATAAAACAATTAGGTGCTGTAATTAATTTCACTTTTATTTTGTTGATGCATCTAACTGAATTGATGAGCTGACCTTTTATTTCTTTTCATCACCACAGTGACTACTCGAGCATCAAGTAAGCTCCATGACTGACTTAAATTAATGTTGTGATTAATATTAAATATGATTTTATTCATTTAAATGCATTTCTTTTCTTAGCTCCAGTGAATACTACAGCACCAAGTGAGTTCTATGACTGACTTTTAGCTTAATTTCATTAACTGACCTTTAATTAATGTTGTGATTAATGTAAATATGATTTTATTCATTTATATTCATTTCTTTTCATAGTTACAGTGACTACTCGAGCATCAAGTAAGCTCTACGACTGATATTAATTTTGTTGAAGCATTTGCTTGAATTTATTAACTGTCTGAAAAATTATCAAAACACAAAGAAGAACAGAGTCTGATGCAAGCAGTCTCACCTCATTTTTCTGTTTTACCTTGTCTGTGGAGCAGAAAGGTACTCCCTACAATCTTATTTTTCATGTTCTACAGGT
Organism: Anabas testudineus; assembly: GCF_900324465.2. NCBI lineage: Eukaryota > Metazoa > Chordata > Actinopteri > Anabantiformes > Anabantidae > Anabas > Anabas testudineus. Next base: position 9,201,899 of record NC_046628.1, read on the forward strand.
GCTTTCCTTTAGTGAAACATACAGCATTTCTCTGTCTGTGCAAAAAATGTTTAATATAATTATTAACTGACCTTTGATTAATACTGTTCATACTGTAAATATGATTTTTTTTATTTATATGCATTTCTTTTCATAGCTACAGTGACTACTCGAACATCAAGTAAGCTCTATGACTGACTTTAATTTTGTTGATGCATTAGCTTGAATTCATTAACTGACCTTTAATTAATGTTGTGATTAATGTAAAAAGGATTTTATTCATTTATATGCATTTCTTTTCATAGCTACAGTGACTACTACAGCACCAAGTAAGCTCTATGACTGACTTTAATTTTGTTGATGCAGTTGCTTAAATGTATTAATTGACATTTGATTAATATTGTTCATAATGTAAATATGTTTTTATTCATTTATATGCATTTCTTTTAATAGCTACAGTGACTACTACAGAACCAAGTGAGCTCTATGACTGATTTTATTGTGTTGATGCATTTGCTTAAATGTATTAATTGACATTTGATTAATATTGTTCATAATGTAAATATGTTTTTATTCATTTATATGCATTTCTTTTCATAGCTACAGTGACTACTACAGAACCAAGTAAGCTCTATGACTGACTTTAATTTTGTTGATGCATTTGCTTGGATTCATTAATGGACCTTTGATAAATATTTAGAATAATGGTAATATGTTTATATTCATTTATATGCATTTCTTTTAATAGCTACAGTGACTACTACAGAACCAAGTAAGCTCTATGACAGACTTTAATTTTGTTGATGTATTTGCTTAAATGTATTAATTGACATTTGATTAATATTGTTTATGATGTAAATATGTTTTTATTCATTTATATGCATTTCTTTTCATAGCTACAGTGACTACTACAGCACCAAGTAAGCTCTATGACTGACTTTAATTTTGTTGATCCATTAGCTTGAATTCGTTAACTGACCTTTAATTAATGTTGTGATTAATGTAAATAGGATTTTATTCATGTATATTAATTTCTTTTCATAGCTACAGTGACTACTACAGCACCAATTAAGCTCTATGACTGACTTTAATTTTGTTGATGCATTAGCTTGAATTCATTAACTGACCTTTGATTAATATTTTCATAATGTAAATATGTTTTTATTCATTTATATGCATTTCTTTTAATAGCTACAGTGACTACTACAGAACCAAGTGAGCTCTATGACTGATTTTATTGTGTTGATGCAGTTGCTTAAATGTATTAATTGACATTTGATTAATATTGTTCATAATGTAAATATGTTTTTATTCATTTATATGCATTTCTTTTCATGGCTGCAGTGACTACTACAGCATCAAGTAAGCTCTATGACTGATTTTAATTTTGTTGATTCATTTGCTTGGATTCATTAATGGACCTTTGATAAATATTTAGAATAATGTAAATATGTTTTTATTCATTTATATGCATTTCTTTTCATAGCTACAGTGACTACTACAGCACCAAGTAAGCTCTATGACAGACTTTAATTTTGTTGATGTATTTGCTTAAATGTATTAATTGACATTTGATTAATATTGTTTATGATGTAAATATGTTTTTATTCATTTATATGCATTTTTTTCATAGCTACAGTGACTACTACAGCATCAAGTAAGCTCTATGACTGACTTTAATTTTGTTGATCCATTAGCTTGAATTCGTTAACTGACCTTTAATTAATGTTGTGATTAATGTAAATAGGATTTTATTCATGTATATTAATTTCTTTTCATAGCTACAGTGACTAGTCCAGCACCAAGTGAGTTCAATGACTGACTTTATTTTTGCTGATCCATTTGCTTGATTTCATTAACTGACCTTTAATTAATGTTGTGATTAATGTAAATAGGATTTTATTCATGTATATTCATTTCTTTTCATAGCTACAGTGACTACTTCAGAACCAAGTGAGCTCTATGACTGATTTTATTGTGTTGATGCAGTTGCTTAAATGTATTAATTGACATTTGATTAATATTGTTCATAATGTAAATATGTTTTTATTCATTTATATGCATTTCTTTTCATAGCTACAGTGACTACTACAGCACCAAGTAAGCTCTATGACTGATTTTAATTTTGTTGATTCATTTGCTTGGATTCATTAATGGACCTTTGATAAATATTTAGAATAATGTAAATATGTTTTTATTCATTTATATGCATTTCTTTTCATAGCTACAGTGACTACTACAGCACCAAGTAAGCTCTATGACAGACTTTAATTTTGTTGATGTATTTGCTTAAATGTATTAATTGACATTTGATTAATATTGTTTATGATGTAAATATGTTTTTATTCATTTATATGCATTTCTTTTCATAGCTACAGTGACTACTACAGCATCAAGTAAGCTCTATGACTGACTTTAATTTTGTTGATCCATTAGCTTGAATTCGTTAACTGACCTTTAATTAATGTTGTGATTAATGTAAATAGGATTTTATTCATGTATATTAATTTCTTTTCATAGCTACAGTGACTACTACAGCACCAAGTAAGCTCTATGACTGACTTTAATTTTGTTGATGCATTTGCTTAAATTCATTAATTGACCTTTGATTAATATTTTTCATAATGTAAATATGTTTTTATTCATTTATATGCATTTCTTTTAATAGCTACAGTGACTACTACAGAACCAAGTGAGCTCTATGACTGATTTTATTGTGTTGATGCAGTTGCTTAAATGTATTAATTGACATTTGATTAATATTGTTCATAATGTAAATATGTTTTTATTCATTTATATGCATTTCTTTTCATGGCTGCAGTGACTACTACAGCATCAAGTAAGCTCTATGACTGATTTTAATTTTGTTGATTCATTTGCTTGGATTCATTAATGGACCTTTGATAAATATTTAGAATAATGTAAATATGTTTTTATTCATTTATATGCATTTCTTTTCATAGCTACAGTGACTACTACAGCACCAAGTAAGCTCTATGACAGACTTTAATTTTGTTGATGTATTTGCTTAAATGTATTAATTGACATTTGATTAATATTGTTTATGATGTAAATATGTTTTTATTCATTTATATGCATTTCTTTTCATAGCTACAGTGACTACTACAGCACCAAGTAAGCTCTATGACTGACTTTAATTTTGATGATCCATTAGCTTGAATTCGTTAACTGACCTTTAATTAATGTTGTGATTAATGTAAATAGGATTTTATTCATTTATATGCATTTCTTTTCATAGCTACAGTGACTAGTCCAACACCAAGTGAGTTCAATGACTGACTTTATTTTTGCTGATCCATTTGCTTGATTTCATTAACTGACCTTTAATTAATGTTGTGATTAATGTAAATAGGATTTTATTCATGTATATTCATTTCTTTTCATAGCTACAGTGACTACTTCAGAACCAAGTGAGCTCTATGACTGATTTTATTGTGTTGATGCAGTTGCTTAAATGTATTAATTGACATTTGATTAATATTGTTCATAATGTAAATATGTTTTTATTCATTTATATGCATTTCTTTTCATAGCTACAGTGACTACTACAGCACCAAGTAAGCTCTATGACTGATTTTAATTTTGTTGATTCGTTTGCTTGGATTCATTAATGGACCTTTGATAAATATTAAGAATAATGTAAATAGGATTTTATTCATTTATATGCATTTCTTTTCATAGCTACAGTGACTAGTCCAACACCAGGTAGGCTCTACTTTCAGTTTTTAAAAATGTCAGTAATCAGAATATTCTACATATGGAAATAATTTACTGACTTACGTAATGTATTTTAACCTACTAATAATACAATTCTTTTGATAATATAAGTAATTACATAATAAATAATTAATTATTTCCTCAATTATTTAGCAATCAACTGTCCAGCCAACAGCCATTTTGAGCTGTGTGGAACAGACTGTGGCCACACTTGTGCCAGCACCGGTAATGCCCCCTGTGCACAGGTTTGCTCTGAGGGCTGTTTCTGCAATGAAGGCTTCAGAAGGCGTGGGACAAGCTGTGTCCCTGAGGACAGCTGTGGGTGCCAGCATGATGGTTCCTACTACAATGTAAGTCATGACTGCAAATAAATAAAACATCAGATTTGAATAACTGTGCTGAAGGGACCAATACACAATTGCGATTTGATTGTTTAGAAGAAAGGAACAAAAACAAACAAACAGATTAAACATAAATATATAAATACATTTATTATTATTTTATTAACATTGTATTTATATACTTCTGTAAAGGATTAATGAGGACCTCACAGTATTTTTAACAGTCTACACAATCAACAATGACTTCCCTAAGGGACATTTTGTCAATACAGGCGTAGATTAGATAGATTGAAATTGTGGATAAAATACTGAATTGAGTTTTCTTACATTTAAAGTAAAAACCAGTCCAAAGAATTAAATTCAGTGTTGAGGCAATTATTGTCAACAACAATAAACAGAACTATGTTTTAAATATCCAGTGTTGATGGTAAGAGTGAGGCTGTCAATTGAGTTACAGTAAAACCACTTTTTGTTCTAGACTCAATAAACCTGAGTGGAAAATTGCTTCTACTCTTCCACTATTCTGCCTCTTTTCCAATCAGTATTTTCTTCTTATTTCTTCTTATTATACTACAGGCTGGTGAGTCCTTCTGGACAGAGGGTTGTTCCCAGAGATGTGAATGTCATGGTCCCAATGACCTGCACTGCTCTGCTACATCTTGCTCTGCTGCACAACAGTGCACCATCAGAAATGGTCAGCTGGGCTGTTTTGATGCAATGTCTACATGCACTGTGTTGGGAGACCCACATTACATCACCTTTGATGGAGCACTGGCTCATTTCCAGGGCACATGCTCTTACATCATCACTGAGAGCGTGAGCCATGACATCAGTGAAACCCAGTTTCAGGTGGCAGCCACCAATAATCACCGTGGCAACAACGTTGTGTCCTTTGTATCAGCAGTGGATATTTATCTCTCAAGACAAACAGAGAGTGTGTACATCAGGATCGGAGCCAACACAAAATTAACGGTAAACTCTTTATTACTTACTTATTTAGTTCATATAACTGTTTGGTTTAAACATAGCTAAGTTTCTCTGTCTCTGTAAAATCTGTCATCCCTCCAGGTAAATGGAAGTGAGGTTTCTGTCCCCGCCACTGCAGGAACATTAGCTAATATAGTAAGACAGGGAAGCTACATCAGGGTCGATGCCACAGACCTGACAGTCCAGTTTGATGGTCAGAGCACCTTACTGGTCCGAATTGGCCAAAATCACAGAAACAAAGTCACTGGGATGTGTGGAAACTTCAACAACAACCCTGCAGATGACAAAGTCTTTCCCAATGGAACTCTGGCACAAAATGACTTTCAATTTGGAAACAGCTGGAAGGCAAACACAAGCCAAGCAGGGTGAGCAGCTGTAGAACGGTTGTATAGTATACATACTACAATAAATATGGAATAGAAAATGAACCAATTGTCTTTTCTAGATGTGGATCCACCGATGTAAGGAGTGGTGATGGAGAGAACAACTGTCGCTTTAGGGAAGAATACTCAGAGCTTTGTAGTGTCATCACCAACACCAGTGGCCCATTTGCTGCCTGCCACCAGCACTCTAATCCAGAGCCATTTTTCAGTTCCTGTGTCTATGATCTCTGCCTGTACACTCCAGCCAACAACATGCTGTGTTCTGCTGTGTCAGCATATGAGAGGACCTGCTCAGTTTTGGGACTGAACATCTCTGACTGGCGTTCAGCTTTGTCTTGTGGTATGTTTGCACTGGGTGTATACTTGCTCTACTTCTTCAATCAATAATTTCAGTTTCACGTTCTGTTGCCTTGTTTAATTTGCATCATTTATCCCCACCTTTCATAGCTGAATCAGATCCCTGTGAAAGTCTGAACTGTACAGACTATGAGTGGTGTGGTCAAAAAGACGGTGTGTACGGCTGCTTCTGTGATGAGCACTACCCTCGAGCCAACAATCAGAGCTATGGTGAGAGCAACATCTCTTGAAATGCTGCTTTGTCTGGTTTGTTTTTTGGGTTTGAATTGACAGTGTTTAACTGTACAATGAGGAGTATCTATTTCTTAAATATGGTGGTATGGTCATTGAATACAGAACAATAGATTTCACTTATGTTTAAGTTAGAGTCAATACTAAACATTTAGTACCTAACAATTTAAACCTACAGACTTGTTCACAATATGTTGTAGTACACTTTTTGTCTCAGATATATTTCAAACTACAGTTGATTGACTATACAAAACTACAGATTTTATTTTTCTGTCCTAGACTTGTCCATTGCTTGTTCCAGTAGCTCAGGCACCATGTCAGTGTCGCGCTGTCAGCTGTTTGAGGCTGGCTTTGACTTTAGGGCCCTCCATCTTCGTGATGACTCCTGTAGGGGAACTGTCCAGGACGGACGACTGTTGTTTCATTTCGACAATGATAACCAGCTGTGTGGTACAGTCCTCAAGGTGCAGTCATTACACCACAGTTTCTCAATGCTGGCTGAGTACAGTTTTAGTTATTACAACTACTCAACTAATACCATTTTTTCATTTCAACCTAAAGAGCAATGGAACACATTTCATGTATGAGAATGCCATGGAGGGCAGTGTGGATTTCGGTAGAGGTCTAGTCCATCGCCAGAGAAACATCAGTGTAGGTTTCTGCTGCTCATATCCTCTGAGTCAGGCTCTGTCCATGGATGTGGGCATCAACCCTATAGAGAGGTGACAATATCTTTTCCTCTGCATATTTTTCTCTATCAGCTCCGGCCTTAGGTGCTGCTTAATACAGTCCTTGTAATATCAAAATCTGTCAAGAGTAAATGCTAATAGGGTTTTACATATATATATAAATGCCCTTGTTAATTTTTATGTACGTAGTATACATTTTATCTTATCTTAATAAATGTAATGTCCTTCTCAAATGTGTTCATACTATATGTTGTTCTGTGCAGCATTATAAGAAAGAAGCTTCCATGTGGCAGTGGACTTTATCATTTGAGAATGAGCCCTTACCAGGACGCTGACTTCCACGTCCCCCTGACCAGTAACAGTACCATACATGTGGAAATAGGCCAGAGGTTGTATGTGGAGGTGCGGGCAGAAGGAGTCGATGAACGTCAGATCTCCACCATTCTTGAGTCTTGTTGGGCCACGCCGGTCAACGATGCTGACTATCCTACCCGCTCGGATCTCATTAGTGCACAGTAAAAGACTATTGCTTTCTCACCTTATCTTAGAAAACACATATTTTGTTTTTGAAATAAAAACATAAATTAACCTTAACAGGACCTCACTGCATATGCTTCAACCATCCTCTCTTTTTGAGTTTAACCTTGGTCCTTTATTGTCAGCCTGGTAACAAAAGGTAACAACCTTCTACAACTCCCTCTGTCATCCAGGTGTCCCAATCAAGAAGATGGTACAGTGGAGCTGGTTCAGAATGGCATCTCCACTGTGGCCAGATTCTCCTTCAGGATGTTCAGCTTCACCAACTTTTCATCCATCTACCTGCACTGCCAGGTCCACCTTTGTCTTCTGAGCCAAAACAACTGCACAGCTGTAAGTTCTTCACAATTGTGTTTGTACTTAGATTATAGAGATTAACAACAGAAGCATCAGTAAATTCCATTGATGTGGTTTTCCTGCAGCACTGCTACCCAGGTGACCATGGGCGAGTTCGCAGAGACGTATCTTACCATGACACTACTGCCATCTCACTAGGACCACTAGTCTCAAGATCAAAGCGTGAAGGTAAAACTCTCTATCCATTTAATAAATGATGTATTCGTCTTCTCTATGACATAGGACTTGGACAATTGACCTACTGTAAATCTTTCGTTTTTTAGCAGACAATGTGGAGAAAGCAAGCAGTGCTACAGGATAGATGATCTCAGTGGTGTCCCTGCTAACCAGTTTGCTGACTGCCAAAACTCTGATCTAACCATATTTTAAAATCTTCATCAAATCAACATATTATGCCCTTTATGCTTTTGAGTTGTATTTCTATTTGTTGTTAAGTTTGGTTTTGTATTTTTGGTGAGAAATTTTGCTTCAGAACACCAGGGGAACCAATGTGCATGGTGATAAACTTGAAACCTCTTTGTGTGCATCATTCACTTTTATCTTTAATTTTCTTGTTGTAATTCATAACCTTAAATCATCATCATCACATCATCATCAAATATCACTCAATATGTAATTCAATAAGTAATGTAGGGTATTAAAGGGTAAAAGAATATATAAAGTGTTTTAATGGAGTATTTGAGTATTTTCATTTGTTGTCTAATCCAATCTGTGTATTGGAGTGGCCCTAAGTCCCTAATTCCTTATCTCCATCAAAATTAGCATGTAGTTTATTACATCGAATAACACCAACAGATGGGGGCCAATAAATCCAGTGAAAATGACTGATTTAAACTTATTGTCCTGCTATAGTGATTTTCATTTGTTTGTAAGCTGTTTCCTCCTCTCTTCCTGCCTTTATCTTTTGCTCACGTTTTCTTAAAGCATGCCCACATTCCTGTAACAGAAGGAAATAGAAGATGAAAGTATCCCATTGTGATGTTGACTCATAACAACATCTTTATAATTTTGACAGTGGAATGCAGAAGACACACATTAATGACTTTCTGTGAACTGTTCAGGAAATAGGTGGTGTGTTTGAGAACATCAAACGTTTAACAAAACTTCACTTCAGTAGTTTATTGTAAACAAGTAAAAAGTTTAAAAATCATAAAAACGTGATAACTAGACCAAAATACAGAGATTATTGTTTTATTATCATTTAATGGCCAAAATTAAATTTTGAGTTAACCATAAACACAGCATCTCACACATCAAACACAGCTTTTTAAACAACAAACAATAGACACTTAAGCAGAGGATAAAATTATATTAAACTCATTCTGTGTTGGACTATTTGAGTATTTGTGACCTTCAAACTGCTGAATGCGGCCAGGATGGTTGGAAACTGTCCCTCTTCATTGCAGCGTCTCGTCTCTGCCACCTGCTGTCTCTCCCTGCTCAGTTCATCTGAAACAAACCTATTATCTCGAGCACATGAGAAAGTCTCTTGTAATCACAAGGAAAGTTTCTGGTGCGCACTTTACCGGAAACAACGCTGTAAATCCGTGCGTCAGATTGGTCTTTATTCTAATGGGAGCATGACAATACAGGAGTTAGTTGAGCTTCATTTCAAACTTGGATTTAATTATAAGGACCAAGACTTTGCCTGCTAGTTATCACTGGTATATTTTATGCGAACCTTTATTCCGAACCTGAGCCAAAAACAGAAGAGCGCCCACAGGCTGTTAAAGAAGCAGCAGCTGCTTTCACAGCGGGCCGAAATGCAAAAATAATATAATATTATATCTCTGTGGTACGTCTCTATCCTAACGTATTTACTGCATGTTTGTACCATTCAAATAAGACTGATGTGATTATATCCAGGGCCCATGCACTTCTGAAGTTCTTGGCACAAAGGTCTTTTGCAGCCTCTGTATTTCCAATGTACCATACTAAGAACGCACAGGGTACAAACTAACTATATTGTGACATTTTAACTATTATTCCCTCTGAGTACTTGCTCATCCAATACCCACTAGGGGATCCTCTTTGTTTAAATATCTTCTCGTGTTTGAGAACTGCTCTAGACAACTAATCCACCAAAGGACATGTCAGTGTTATGAAGATTTGGTTTAATACTAACTTATGAATGCAATACCTGCTGCATTAACTGTTTCAGAAACAACACAGTGATCTGTACGCTCAGTTAATGTTTCGCAAAACATTTCAATTACAGCAGACATACATGTGATGTTTATATTTTGTCATTTTATTCCCTTGTAAAAGCAGCTGAAGGTAGGGGTCTGAAAAATGCGTGCAAAAAAAGCAACTCTAAAGTTTATGACTGATTTGATTCAGAAGTGGTTTACATGCAAAATACAAAGTATAAAATCGTAAAAAACAAACAAACAAATAGCAAACAAACTGTTTGTTTTTTTTTTCTTTTACCAGGATATCTCCTTCACTTCATACATCATAGAAATCTGTAGAAGTGACTTTTTTCACCTGAGAAACATTGTTAAAATTAAGAGCATCCTGTCCCAAAGTGATGCTGAAAAACTAGTCCATGCATTTGTTACTTCCAAACTGGACTATTGTAATTCCTTATTAATGGGATGTCCCAATAACTCCTTAAGAAGCCTCCAGTTAATCAAAAATGCTGCAGTTCTGACTGGAATTAGCGAGAGAGATCATATGTCTCCTACGTTATCTTCTCTCCATTGGCCGCCTGTGAAATCCAGAATTGAATTCAAAATTCTTCTCCTCACTCATAAATCACCTAATAATCAGGCTCCATCTTATCTCAAAGATCTCATAGTTCCATATCTTCCAAGCAGAACTCTACGTTCTCAGACTGCAGGTTTATTTGTGGTTTCTAGAGTTTCCAAATGTAGAATGGGAGGCAGACCCTTTAGCTATCAAGCTCATCTCCTGTGGAACCAGCTCCCAGTTCAGGTTCGGGAGGCAGACACCCTCTCTACATTTAAGACTAGACTTAAAACTTTCCTTTTTTATAAAGTTTGTAACTACAGATGGATCTGGTGACTCTGAACCATCTCTTAGTTCTGCTGCTTGTTCAAATAAACCAAACGAATGAAATGAGAATGGAGAATGAAAGACTACTGAGTTTGTCCAACAGCCGGCGCTGTACAGTTTTCAAAGTGAATCTACTGTAGCCAGGCTGTTGTGGGCAGTGTTTGGACTGAGCCTGAACAGGGACTGGATCACAGAGACTCAACCCAAACCTTTCAGGTACAGGTTTGTTTAGAAGCTAGAGTCATATAAATGGACCAAAATGACCAAAAGGTGGATTTTGCAAAACATGGGCACTTTAAAACCTGCTTGTGTCAGGGTTCCTGCCTCATTCCCCGTCCTGTTGGGATTTTTGTCTCCCCCTGGTGTTTACCTGGTTCCCACTCACCTGGACTTTGATAATGACTGATTCATCTCCCCTGTGTTGTCTGTTCCCTTTATAACCTCCCCTCAGTCTGTTGTTTGCTGCTGGTTTGTTGCTAATAATAATAATAATAATCATAATCATAATCATAATACTACTACTACTATTTTTTCCATTTCCACAGCACATGTTTTTGGTACTTTGTAATCTCAGTGTGTATTGACCTGTATTAGTGCAGTGTATTTGTGGTTAGTTGGTTCTTTGTGTGTTTAATTTATTAATTCGCATTTTGCCTGCATTTCAGTTTTTCAGAGTTTTTCAGTTGTCACTCTTCATGTCTATTTATGGTTTTGTTGGTACTTTCCTACCGTGTTGTTTTGGGTCTCTTTATGTTGTTACTTTGTTAGTGTTTGTTAGGTCCCTGTGTCCCCTGCCTTTTGTGTGTGTATAGGACACAGTGTTGCGTTGGATTGTTCACCCACTAATAGGGAACGTGAGCTGGGAATAGACTGTCGTGAGACATGTTAGTTTTACCTTACTGATGATGTTTTGTTGTAATATTAATCTTATCCGTTTGTCCCCGTCAGTCAAATCCTCACAGCTTGTGGTTTTTACATTGTGTGTTAAGAGTTCCATTCAGATCAGGTTCAAACTGTTTTTGCTTTGTATGAAACAGTATTTGCCTTTACATGTATGAATTCACTAAAGACTTTAAAAGAAGTTTTTTTTTAATTTTTTATTTATTTGTTTTTGTTTTATCTGGAGTCACTGTAGCACATGAGGTATTTGTTGGCACTGTTACGCATTTTGTGGCAGGGTAGAGCATACACAAGGCAACACATCACACTGTAATTTAAAAACATAATTATATTTTTACAAACTTGTTGGTACACAACAACTGTGTCAGAACAAAAATGTTTCCAACTAACCAGCAAACAGTAAAATATGTTGACACCTCATCATCTTTTGCACAATAGAGAATGGGAAAACAACAATCGACTGAACAAAAATCATTCAGACATATTTTCCATAGTCTGTGGCTGCTTGGCAATTGTGTTGACACACGCAGTTAGTATCCAAAGCCAGACTACGTAGCTCTTTAAGCATCTTCAGGTTCCATTAAGCATAGACTCATCTTCTAATTCTGTTCAATCAGGGCAATCAGTCTAGACCTACATTCAGAGCACGTTTTGTACATGTATGTTTTTGTATTGCACAAAACAGTCTTTGCTCCTATAAGTATGAGATTTATCCTTCCAGTTTGTAAGACCACGTCATTAAGGAAATCATCATGTCAGAGTTACTGGAATGTGGGGCATTAATTTTTTTACATTCGGACTGTTGTGGAATCCCTACGGGTGGAAAAAGCTCTGTCTCTTACTTACAGAGTGGTGAACTCTTCAGCTCCAACTTATCTCAATTCATTCGTTCAGGTCTACATCCCCTCCTGTCCACTGTGCTCAACTAGTGAACGACGTCTGGTGGTATCAGCACCACACAGTAGACACCAAGGAAAACTGCCTTGATGACTAAATGTAAATGTAAATACATGCTGTGCCAGGCTAAAGCATACATGAGTCAGTATTTAAAAAAATGCAACATAATTACATTTTATTAATTTTAGTTGGTCCCCATTAACAGTGTCAAAACAAAACACAACATAGGAAAGCATATCTGCATGACAGCAAACACTAAAATAATTTGAACCCTCATCCTATTTTACTTCTCTCCTTGATGTTCTATATGCACCATAGACAGCATGCCAAAATGTGTACACATAAAAATCCCAAAACATTATTAGATTTCTACAAACATGGAACACGGACTATAAACAACACTGGCTTTGCGGCTAACTTGGTTAGCCTCTCGGATAACTACAATGAGCGCAATGGTTGGTGTTAAAGGAAAGGAAGATAGAAAAGAACCTGGAAACATACTGCTCCAAGGCAGGGGATGCCTGCAGAAAGGTAAAGAAATGGGGAGATAGAGAAAGAAATGCACCCACACAAAAGAGGACACAAACTGAAAAAAACAAATGTCCAACTAGTCACACTGGTTTTTAATAAAGTCAATAATTAACTAACCAACACCCTTCACTGGTTTTGGGCACACACCTTGCCCATGAAGAAGGAACCTGCATATTTAAAATTTCACTGCTTACCTGTTCCATTATCTACTGTGTTGTGCTGTTTCACCTCATCTGACTGTAGAGAAGTAAAGATAGCTGAGATTATCTGGAAGTTGAGTCATGGCAACTGGACTTCCTTTTGTTAAGTTGAAACGTTCGCTACTCATTCAAGTAGCTTCTTCAGTCTGAAGATAGTTAGAGACCACAAATGTATGCTCGAGGTTTGGTTTCCTTCCACACCTCTGCTCAACCCCTAAAATGGATCATTAAGCGTGTCCAACCTGGTGCAGGTTTGAACTGTTTCTGGCCTTTTTGTGGATAGATGAAAGGGTAAAATGATAAATAGAAGACAGGTTGTGTCTAAGTCCTCCACTTCTGTTGAGAGAGGGGGTGTTGATTTGCACATGCAAGGCATCCCTCAGCCCTCTCTCAAACCCCTTGTACTCTTTGTCCAATATTTCATCATCACAGTCCTTAAATGAGTCTTATTTGTCCCTAAGATGAAGGTACACAGCTGATTCAGGTCCCGAGGTGTTACTCCTCCTGTGCTGTGCCATTCTTCACTGCACTGGACTGCATTCAGTAAATTGCTCATTTTGTGTTTTGGAGTCACAGATGTTAACACATGTTAACACAGATGAAACAATTATTATCCTTCCTGGAACAGGATGTCATCCTTAACACTACAGACTACCATGGAAAGGTGATGGAGGACAAGCACACATATGAAAAACTGAAAAGAGACCCCACCAGCAACTACAAAAAGAAGGTAATAGACTGCCTGAAATATCTGGAACTGGAAAATGCAATTATAGATAGGGCATTTTACAGGTTGTATATTGGGGAAGCCACTGCTGCCACTCTATGGCCTTCCCAAAATACACAAGGAAGGATCCCCTCTTAGTAGTAACTCGGTCACATCTAAGATAACCAATTTTGTCACCCATTGTAGCAAACTTATACATGGAAGAGGTAGAGAAGAAAGCTCTCAACTCATTCTCAGGGATGACACTGACCCACTGGTTCAGATATGAGGATGACACCTGGGTAAAGATTAAGATCCAGGAGGTACAGACTTTTACAGACCACATTAACTTAGTGGAAACCAACATCAGTTTCACTAGAGAGACACCAAAGATAACCATTTGGCCTTCCTGGACTGTGCGGTCATAATTGTGACAGACGGAAGACTGAAAATAGAGGTTTACAGGAAACCCACACACACTAACCAGTGCCTGTTGTTCGACTCACATCACCCATTACAACACAAAATAGGAGTCATCAGGACTTTAAGCCATAGAGCACAAAACATCCCCACCTCCGTAGAAGCCCAAAAGAAGGTAGACAAGCATCTAAAGACAGCTCTCAGGACCTGTGGATGCCCCAAGTGGGTCTTCAACAAGGCAGCACCCTGTTCCAGGAAAAGAACAAGGGAAACATTCGGGGTCCTAGGTCCAACCCAAAACCCTGGTCATACCTTACATGGCTGGGGTTTCATAGAAGGTGAAAAAGGTTTTCAGAAAACAAAACATACCTGTCTACTTCAAACCCACCAACACTTACACAGAAACTTTTCCACCCCAAAGACCACACTCCAAATCACAAAATGAGCAATATAGTGTATGCGGTTCAATGCACTGATGAATGATCTGAGCTCTACGTTGGAGAGCCCAAACAGCCGCCACACACGAGGATGGCACAGCACAGGAGGAGTAACACCTCGGGACCTGAATCAGCTGTGTACCTTCATCTTAAAGACAAAGGACACTTGTTTAAGGACTGTGACGTTCAAATATTGGACAAAGAAGACAAGGGGTTTGAGAGAGGGGTAAGGGAAGCTTTGCATGTGCAAATCAACACCCCCTCTCTCAACACAGATGGAGGACTTCTATTTATCATGCTGCCCTGTCTTTGGAGTTTATTTAAGAGTTGTTTTTAAAAACAACATTTAAAACATGGATATGTGACAGCTGCTAATCAGTCATGGAATATTTTGTTGATATCTTTTGTTCCCAAGATCTTGTGAAATAAACATTATTGAAAGTCAATAAAGTTTAACATTGCACATTTTATACTAATGTAGGTAAAGATAGGAGTGATTGTAACAAAGCAGTCACAGAAGTTACAGCAGTGAAAAACTCAATCAAAGGAAAATACACAAAACCTACATACAGTAAAGTATATATAGGAGGTCAAAGCAACTAAGAAGATAGATTTGCAATGTACTGGTTATAAAAGGCCATGGGTAATAATTTTACCATGTACCTTCGTTTTTTTTTTTTTTTCTCATGTTTTACTAATGAGGATTTTCTTTTTTGAAACTGTCCTGCCAGTTTGGTTTTTACACTGACATTATTACTCTAATGTAATGTTGTCACATTTTCACGTCTCACCAATTAACATGGAGAGTACATTGTTATTATTAAAAACAACCACTGTAAACTGTAATTAATTGAACTGTAATTATCATTTGATTACTGCTTGCACACACACACCCACAAGAGGAACAAAGAAGAGCACTTTCATATGAAAGCAATTATTAACTATTTATAGTTGCTGATAAGATGCCTTTATCTATACTCTGTGACTGCTGCATTAACCGTATCAACACAGACAGTTTTAAAATCAGACTAACAGGTCGATATTTAAGCATTTTCAGGGTTCATTGTGTGTAGAATCATCTTTGAATTCTATTTATTCAGAAGATTAAATCCATTAAAGCTGGTAAAAATCTTTCATCTTATTTTGTGTGTGGAGTTTGGAAGATCAGGATTTGTGTGTGTGTGTGTGTGAGAGAGAGAGAGAGAGAGCACGCAAGTCATTAATTGTTACACGTACTGAGAATTCATTGAGTTTTCTCTTTCTAAAGTAAAGAAAATAATTTGTAGTTAAACTAGAATATCAAGTATTGTATGTATAAACCAATAGAATAGTTTTTTTTAATCTAAGTTTTTGATTTATCCTAACACAGGACAAACTGCTTGTTAGTCCAACCCAGTTGCCATGACTCAACTTCTAGACAACTTTACCTGAATGATCAAAATGAAGATTTGTCAATACTTTCTGAATGTATGAATTAAAATACCTTAACTTACTCTGCTTGGTTAAGACTAAGAGTCAATAATTGCACTTTCTTTTTGGTTCCTAGTTATCAAGAAGCAATTACCCACGTGTGACCAAGTAGGGAGGAATTTTCTGGAAAGACTCCAGCTTTCAAGGTATAAAGCTGCTCTGTGTTGCAGCCCTACAGCCCCACATCAGCAAGAGGTGTGAGGACAAGAGAAGCACATAAGAGCAGGTAATTGATTGATTCTTAAGTACCATTACCTTTAACTGTTGCTGGATTATGCCTATCATAGAATTTAATTAATTGAAATGAATAAATAAATAAAAAAAACTTTTTATCTTCAACTTTATTAATTAAAATTCAAACAAACAAAAACATCTGCCTTTTACTCTATAAAATAACATGTCAGTACTTTTCAGTTTTTGCTTTCAACTTGACTTTAATAATTTATGTTTGTTCAGCAGGTTTGAATTTGGAGCTTTAAAGGATGGCATGTCAAATCATGCTGCATGTTGTGCTGCTTTTGGGCAGCATGAGTGAGTATTTTATAAAATCAAATTCTTCTGTTGATGAATTTAGTAAAATTCACTGACCAGTCTCTGTTTAATAATGTATACGTTTAGAAAAGACTTTAGAAGAGAGAGTTGATGGGTTTTATAGATGTGGTCGAAACTGTATTAAAATTATTTACTTGCGATTATATTTCATGGGAGCCTTTTAGGATTGCAGAGCTGTTTAAGAATTTTAAACACATTTTTCTGTGGTGTGATAAACTCAAAACACATATTTTTTTTACTGTTCTACACAGACTTAACTTACAAGAAAATGTGTCAAATATAAAATCGAATCTGAATAAAGCAACCCCGGCATTTTAAAATGGTTTACATAAAAATGCCTCAAATGTAAAAACAAGCTTTCATGAAACAATTACATGCTGTAATTAGTTTTACTTTTCGAACTGTTGATGCATTTACTTAATTTTGATATGTTTTCATTCATTTATATGTATTTCTTTTCATAGATGGAGTGGTTCCTGCAACACCAGGTAAGTACTATGACTGTTAGGAATGAGTATCCAAGATGTTAGCTGCAAATGCAATTGTAAAAAAATATTTATAGTTTGGTTATAAAATAGACAGCACACAACATAAAGATCTTTAAACTGATTTTGTAATCCTGCCATTACTGTTATGTTCATGATTTACATGTGTATGTGATACTTTCTGTTGAGATAGACATCACTGAATTCCTTGAACTTCCCAGTTGGTGGATAAATATGAATATTATCATTCTGTGATTTTCAAGTGATTTCAGAAATATAGCCATTTACTTGAATTCATCAACTTATCTATGATTAATAATGTAAATAATTCAGATTTTTTTTCTCATTTACTAATATACACTTCTTTTCATGAATGCAGTGGTTCATCCAGAATCAGGTAAGCACTATGACTAACAGGAAGGAGAATTTTAAATCTGTTGTTTAGCGTAAGAGTGCAGTAGAAGGGACAGATTGTGGACGTGGATACTTTACACAGACTCTATAAAGGTCTCTCTCTTCATGTAAACATCTACCTGAATTCATTAACTGGCCTTTGATTAATATTGTGAATAATGTAAATATGTTTTTATCCATTCATATTCATTTTTGTCATCGCTACAGTGACTACTCCAGAACCAGGTAAGCTCTATGAGTGATTTTAAATTTGTTGATGCACTTTCTTGAATTCATTAACTGACCTTTGATTATTATTGTTAATAATGTAAATATGTTTTTATTGATTTATATTCATTTCTTTTCATCACTACAGTGACTATTCCAGTACCAGGTATGACTTTCAGGAATAAGTAATGCAAATGTAAAGAAATATCCAAGTATGTTTATGATGATGGCAGTACCATAATGTTCATGTCTACTACTTATTAAATAATTAGTCATTATCAGGTTTTTCATTACTGTGTGGTATTAATTTATTTCATAATTTATTTTGATACAGACCTCACTCAATTCCTCAGACTTGCTATTTGTTGATTTACATGTACATGCAGATGCGTGTATATAAAAAAAGCTTTTTATTTTATTTTTTTCCCAAAATGTCATCCTACTGTAGGACACTTCTACCCAATATCTGGAACAACATGCCCTGTATCAGATGATGGAAGTTCACCACAGATTTCCCTGCAACGACCCTTTCTGTGGTTTGGACAGCCATATAATCATATTTATGTAAGCATTTTGTCATATTTTTCAAAATAAAAGTAAAAATCAAAAGTTGATTAACAAAATCTGCAACAGAAGAACAAATGTGGAAGAAAGAAAAAAACATATCATTAGATTTAGTAAATTAAACATTTCATGTTTTGATTTCAACTTTAATTTAATGTTTGAGAAATTATAGAATGACTGGAGTTTAATCAATATGACTAATATATATACATATATACTAATAGGTTGTATATCTTCTGATTTGTCCTTGACTTCGATTTTGTTTGCTTGCCTTGTTCCTCACTTAGAAGTCGCTTTGGATAAAAGCGTCTGCTAAATGACTAAATGTAAATTTTACCTTAAAATGACATGGTAACAGGCTGTGAGCATGCATAGATGACAAAGACTAATGTTTCTACTTGACACCATTTGACTGATGGTGGCTGCAGTTGCTATACAAAGGCTTATGGTCAGTAAGTATTGGTGTGTTTGTTTCCAGGTCAACAACAATGGCCATTTGACCTTTACTGCTCCCTTGAGTAGTTTCCCACTTCAGATGTTTCCAATAAATGGATCCTTAGACATCATTGCTCCATTTTCGGCAGATTTAGACAACAGACAAAATGGTCAGATCTACTACGACCAGTTTACAGACGGCAGTGTCGTCCAACGAGCTGCACAGGACATTAACACCTACTTCCCAACACTGAACATAGATGTCAACTATGTCTTTGTTGCAACATGGTATCAGGTGGCCTACTCTTCAACCTCTGGAACGGTAACTCCTCCTCTTCTAACTGAAGGAAATACATATTATGTGGCTCACTTGTCATTAGCTGTTCAATAAACATCTTTTTTTTTTTTTTTCAGCAAACAACGTTTCAAGCTGTCTTGATATCTGCTAACAAGTATTCATTTGTTTTGATGAATTATGGGAGCATAGCAGCAACAACTCGCAATGTACAGGTTAGAATTGAAAAACATACTTTACCTCCACCAGCAACACCAAAAAAAGAAAACTACTCTTAATAAAAAATTAAATTAAAAAATAAATTATTTTTATTTATATGACATGTATATTTCAGGCTGGATATGACACAATCAACTCCGTTCAATATTACACCATCCCTGGATCCTTCACTAATAATGCAACAGGCAGTGACTCAGTTTTCAGCCTGGGCAGCAATGTCAACTTATCTGGTCGCTGGGCCTTCCGGACAGGAGAAAAAGGTTGCATTTTCAATGGTAAGACCAGAATCAGAGGGTTATTGACATTGTTATATCTTTATTGTGATACATGATATATGATATTATTATAATGGTTGAAATGGACTGCTTGCAAAATGAAGCCTTTAAATAACTTTTGTAATATTTTCTCCAAAGGTGAATATTTTCAGCTGGGTGACTCTTTCTGGACTGACAGCACCTGTGCACAGAAGTGCACCTGCAGCGCATCTGGCCTGCATTGTCACAACCAACCCTGTAGCTTTTCCAAGATTTGCCAAAAAACTTCCTCTCACTTTTTTTGCCAGACTGTGCAGAGAAGAACCTGCACCATAAGTGGGGATCCACATTACTATACCTTCGATAAGGCTCTGTTTCACTTTCAAGGCACATGCACTTATGTTCTATCTGAGCAGTGTGGTCTGGAGCTGCCCTACTACAGAGTAGAGGGCAAGAATGAACACCGGGGTAGTACACGTGTTGCCTGGACACGGCTGGTCAAGCTATATGTCTATGGTGAAACAATTGAGCTTGTCAAAGGACGTCCTGGTGAAGCTAAGGTTAGCAACGCACATTTTCCACTTGCTGATATGTTTTTAATTTAGTTCTTTTACACTTAAATCTTCATTAAATCTTTACAGGTTAATGGAACTTTTGCAGCCACTCCAATATCCCTACGTAATAGCAGAGTCCAGGTTTACCAGTCTGGCTTTTCTGTTGTTGTCAGTACTGACTTTGGACTACAAGTTTCCTATGACAACTACCATCATGTCAGAATCAGTGTCCCCAACACTTACCAGAATGCAACATGTGGCCTGTGTGGAAACTTCAACAATGACCACAGTGATGACTTTCGCACCCGCCAAGGTGCGGTTGTGAGCTCTGACGTGGGTTTTGCCAACAGCTGGAAAACATCGGGGCATGATGAGGATAAAGATGATGATGATCATGAATGCGGGGTTCATTGTGAAGGCTTAAGCTGTGCTGCCTGCACGGAGGATCAGAGCGCTTTATACAACAATGCAGACCACTGTGGTATCCTTCTGAGCAACTCTGGACCTTTTGCTGTTTGCCATCAACAACTTCCTCCACAGAGCTTTGTAGAGAGTTGTGTGTATGATCTGTGTGTAGGAGGTGGATACCAACCCATTCTGTGCCAAGCCCTGAATGTGTACGCAAGTCAGTGTCAGCAGAATGGTATCCAGCTGCCTAACTGGAGAAGACAAGGCTTCTGTGGTATGTCCGTCAGTTTGCTTTAATCCAAATACTAGCTGGAGAAAATGTCCATGATATTAAAATCAAAGTTGTCTTTTTGTCTAGAAATCATCTGTCCTGCCAACAGCCACTTTGAGCCCCAAGGCTCAGGATGTCCAGCTACTTGCATCAATCCCAATTCCACTCAGAACTGCCCTCTACCTGCTCAGGAGAGCTGCATCTGTGATTCAGGCTACATCCTCAGTGGTGGGGTCTGTGTCCCTGAGGCTGAGTGTGGCTGTAGCTTTGAGGATCGATACTATCGCTCTGGAGAAACTGTAATACTAGGTGATGACTGTGGGAGACGTTGTAGCTGCAGTCACGGCTCCATGACGTGTCAGTCCTATGGATGTGGCCCACTTGAAACATGCAGTGTGGAGCAGGGAGAAAGAGGATGCAGACCTAACAGCTATGCAACCTGCTGGATAAGCGGCCCAGGGTCATATCATACATTTGATGGAGTAACATACCAGTATCCTGGAGCATGTCGACTGACTCTTGCCAAAGTGATGGAGTCTTCTCCTCGCTCACACTTTATGGTGACAGTGGAAAAAGATCCCAGAGGCCAACAAGGTTTTGTCAAGGTGCTAAATGTTGAAGTAGAGGGAACACACGTGTCCATTGAAATGACAGAGAGCAGCACAGTTCATGTAAGTAATTTGATCAATTTATCTCAATTGTAATGCCTCTATATTTTCATACTTCTGCAAATGTAATAGTACACCACTCTCTTTAAATCATGTTTCTTAAAAGAATGAATGTGATTGGCCCTTTAGGTTGATGGTCAACTTGTGAGATTACCATTCGGCACAACATCCAGCCAAATCCAAGTCTACCGCAGCAGCATTAACAGCATCATTCTTCGCACCTCTTTCGGTGTAACTGTGCAGACAGTCTTCCCTCACTTTGTGCGTGTAACTGCACCTGGCATTTACAATGGATCCCTGGGTGGACTCTGTGGTGATTACAATGGTCAACCAGATGATGACTACCGCACACCTGATGGCACTGCGGTCAGCAGTTCTCAGGACTTTGGGGACAGCTGGCGAGATGGCCCACTCTCCGCAGACTGTGTGGACAGTGGAAATTCAAATTCTAGTGGAAACTCTAGTGAGCAGTGTGGCATTCTTGTCTCCCCACATGGGCCATTTACCCAGTGCTGGGCCACTGTAGACCCACAACAGTATATGGAAGCATGTAGGGAGGTGATTAGAGCCTCTATGAATCCAGCATCAGCACTTTGTGAGTTCCTACGAGATTACGTACTAATATGCCAACAGAGGGGTGTTCCCCTGAGAGACTGGAGGAACGCAACTGACTGTGGTAAGCATTTACCCTCCCCTTGTATTAAGTCTGGATGTCAAATAAAAGTAACCTGTTTAAATCATTGTGTTTACCTTTCTCTAGAGCCAACCTGCCCTCTAAACAGCCATTATGAAATCTGTGGAAGCTCCTGTCCTTCCACCTGCCCTAGCCTTTCTTTCCCTTTCACCTGTGACACTGTGTGCCAGGAGGGTTGCCAGTGTAATGATGGACTTGTCCTCAATGGCCACCAGTGTGTGCCACCAACATCCTGCGGATGCTATCACCAAGGACGTTACCATGAAGGTGGTGAACAGTTCTTGGATGGAGAGGAATGTCAGCACTTGTGTACCTGTGATGGTACAACTGGCTTAGTCCAGTGTGTCCCCAACTCCTGTGGTCCCCAGGAATCCTGCCGTGTGGTGGGGGGTGAGGTTGGCTGCTATTCAAACCCACCTGGCACCTGTTATGCTTCTGGAGATCCTCACTACTACACTTTTGATCACAAGGCATATGACTTCCAGGGAACCTGTCGCTATGTTTTGGCAACGGTTTGCAATGCCACTGATGAACTCCACCAGTTTTCTGTGGAAGCCAAGAATGAACAATTGAGTGGGTTGTCAGTTTCCATCACAGCTGAGATTTTTGTGAATGTTTACGGCTACCAAATCCATGTGTCTAGAGACAACAGAGGTATTGTTGAGGTGAGTTATTTACATTCATATTCCCAAAAAGAGATATGACCTTTAAAACTGCAGATAGTCATGCTCTGACTCTGACTACACTATTTGCATATGTCAGCCAATAGCAAAGAAAAAAATTGCCTGATGATAATTAGTACCCGTCATTACATAATTGTTTCAGAAATACTGAAATGTTTATTTTTAATGATGAACATGTTTTCCAATTTTTTTTTCCAATGATATAGGTAAATGGCATAACAAAAAATTTACCAGTTTCCTTGAATGGAAGTCTTGTGTCTGTCTCTGCCAGTGGATCCCACACAGTCATCAGTACAGATTTTGATCTCAGTGTCTCATATGATGGATGGAGTACAGTGTCCATCTCTGTTCCTTCAAATTACAGGTACAACAGAGGGCTTTAGTTTAAAATTATTTTACTCATGCACCTATGATCTGATTAATGGCAATAATTACTTTTCAAATCATTATCATCAGAGAAAAAACATGTGGACTGTGTGGAAACTTTAATGGAAATTCAAATGACGACTTCCTCACTCCAACTGGACAAATAGTCACCACTCCAGATGAGTTTGGTACAGCTTGGAAGGTGGCAGGAAACTACACCTGCAGTGATGGATGTGGTTCCTCCTGCCATCATTGTAGCAATGAACAACCTGCTAGAGCTCAGTGTCAAGTCCTTCAAGCAGCCGACGGGCCCTTCAGCTTCTGCCATGAGCAGGTGGACCCAACACCATATTTCAATGACTGCGTGTTTGATGTGTGTGTGTCGGGAAGTCGAAGTCAAGATCTTCTGTGCAGAGCCATGCAAGCATATGTTAGTGCCTGTCAGTCTGCTAATGTTCGAATCTACCCTTGGAGACAGAACACCACCTGCAGTGAGTAAAGGAGTTAATGTCTTGAACCAAAGAAGTGTCAGCAATCAGAATATTCTACATATGGGGTTAATTTACTGACTTACATAATGTGTCTACTACTAATACTATTCTTTATATAATTTAAACAAAATGTGTTTCTAATCCACTACTAATACTCGTCTTTATAAAATGTAAGTAATCACATTATTATTTCCTCAATTATCAAGTAATCGACTGTCCAGTCAACAGCCATTATGAGCTGTGTGGAACAGACTGTGGCCACACTTGTGCCAGCACCGGTAATGCCAACTGTGAGCAGGTTTGCTCTGAGGGCTGTTTTTGCAATGAAGGCTTCAGAAGGAGTGGGAGAAGCTGTGTCCCTGTGCACAGCTGTGGGTGCCAGCATGATGGTTCCTACTACAATGTAAGTCATGACTGCAAATTAAAAAAACATCAGATTTGACTGTCTGCTGAATTAAATAGTGCATTTTTCGTTGTATTTGGTTAAATCTGAAAATAAGGGACCAACATATAATTGTGGTTTAATTTTCACTGAAATATTTAGAATAACAAAAAATATTTATTTTATTAGGTTTTCATTATTCATTTACAGCAGTAAATGCTTCATCTTTTCAGTTTTTTTTTAACAGTTTACACATCTTGTGAAATCTTTAAGGGCCATTTTGTCAAAACAGGCTTAGATTAGATAGATTGAAAGTGTGATTAAAATACTCAATACTACTAGAGTAAAACCAGTCCAATGAATTAAATGCAGTGTTACTGCAATTATTGTCAACATGTAAATGAAAGTTAAAATAACCCACACAAATAATCATTTTTTTGTACAAAATCAGAACAAATACTTGAGTTGAAAACAACAATGAACAGAAGTGTGTTTTAAATATCAAGTGTTGATGGTAAGAGTGAGAGTCTTTTCCAGTCAGTATTTTCTTCTTGTTTTTCACATACTACAGGCTGGTGAGTCCTTCCTGACAGAAGGTTGTTCCCAGAGATGTGAATGTCATGGTCCCAATGACCTGCGCTGCTCTGCTATATCTTGCACTGCTGCGCAACAGTGCACCATCAGAAATGGTCAGCTGGGCTGTTTTAATACAATTTCTACATGCACTGTGTGGGGAGACCCACACTACATCACCTTTGATGGAGCACTGGCTCATTTCCAGGGCACATGCTCTTACATCATCACTGAGAGCGTGAGCCATGACATCAGTGAAACCCAGTTTCAGGTGGCAGCCACCAATAATCACCGTGGCAACAACGCTGTGTCCTTTGTATCAGCAGTGGATATTTATCTCTCAAGACAAACAGAGAGTGTGTACATCAGGATTGGAGCCAACAGAAAATTAACGGTAAACTCTTTATTACTTACTTATTTAGCTCATATAACTGTTTGGTTTAAACATAGCTAAGTTTCTCTGTCTCTGTAAAATCTGTCATCCCTCCAGGTAAATGGAAGTGAGGTTTCTGTCCCCACCACTGCAGGAACATTAGCTAGTATAGTAAGACAGGGAAGCTACATCATGGTCGATGCCACAGACCTGACAGTCCAGTTTGATGGCCAGAGCACCTTACTGGTCAGAATTGGCGAAAACCACAGAAACAAAGTCACTGGGATGTGTGGAAACTTCAACGACAACCCTGAAGATGACAAAGTCTTTCCCAATGGAACTTTGGCACAAAATGACTTTCAATTTGGAAACAGCTGGAAGGCAAACACAAGCCAAGCAGGGTGAGCAGCTGTAGAACGGTTGTATACTATACATACTACAATAAATATGGAATAAAAAATCAACCAAATGTCTTTTCCAGATGTGGATCCACCGATGAAAGGAATGATGATGGACAGAACAACTGTCGCTTTAGGGAAGAATACTCAGAGCTTTGTAGCATCATCACCAACACCAGTGGCCCATTTGCTGCCTGCCACCAGCACTCTAATCCTGAGCCATTTTTCAGTTCCTGTGTCTATGATCTCTGCCTGTACACTCCAGCCAACAACATGCTGTGTTCTGCTGTGTCAGCATATGAGAGGACCTGCTCAGTTTTGGGATTGAACATCTCTGACTGGCGTTCGGCTTTGTCTTGTGGTATGTTTGCACTGGATTTATTCCTGTCCTAATTGTGGATATAGATAATTTCAGTTTCACGTTCTGTTACCTAGTTTAATTTGCATCATTTATCCCGACCTTTCATAGCTGAATCAGATCCCTGTGAAAGTCTGAACTGCACAGACTATGAGTGGTGTGGCCAAAAGGACGGTGTGTATGGCTGCTTCTGTGATGAGCATTACCCTCGACCCAACAATCGTAGCTATGGTGAGGGCAACATCTCTTGAAATGCTGCTTTGTCTGGTTTGTTTTTTGGGTCTTTGAATTGACAGTGTTTAACTGTACAATGAGGAGTATCTATTTCTTAAACATAGTGGTATGGTCTTTGAAATTCGCTATACAAAACTACATATTTCAATTTTCCTTCTTTTCTAGACTCGTCCATTGCTTGTGCCAGTAGCTCAGGCACCCTGTCAGTGTCACGTTGTCAGCTGTTTGAGGCTGGCTTTGACTTTAGGGCCCTCCATCTTCGTGATGACTCCTGTAGGGGAACTGTCCAGGACGGACGACTGTTGTTCCATTTTGACAATGATAACCAGCTGTGTGGTACAGTCCTCAAGGTGCAGTCATTACACCACAGATTTCTCAATGCTGGCTAAGTACAGTTTTAGGTATTAAAACTACTCAACTAATACCATTTTTTCATTTCAACCTTAAGAGCAATGGCACGCATTTCATGTATGCGAATGCCATGGAGGGCAGTGTGGATTTCGGTAGAGGTCTAGTCCATCGCCAGAGAAACATCACTGTAGGTTTCTGCTGCTCATATCCTCTGAGTCAGGCTCTGTCCATGGATGTGGGCATCAACCCTATAGAGAGGTGACAATATCTTTTCCTCTGCATGTTTTTCTTTATCAGCTCCATCCCTTAGGTGTTGCTTAATACAGTCCTTGTAATAGCAAAAACTGTCTATGGTAAATGCTAATAGTTTTACATGTGTAACTGCCCTTGTGAATTTTTATGTACATAGTACACATTTTATATCAACTGTATTTTCTGCACAACTGTGTTACCTTAATAAATGTAATGTCCTTCTCAAGTGTACTCACACTATATGTTGCTCTCTGCAGCGTTGTGAGAAAGAAGCTTCCATGTGGCAGTGGACAGTATCATTTGAGAATGATCCCTTACCAGGACCCTGACTTCCACGTCCCCCTGACCAGTAACAGTACCATACATGTGGAAATAGGCCAGCTGTTGTTTATGGAGGTGCAGGCAGAAGGAGTGGATGAAAGTCAGATCTCCACAATTCTGGAGTCTTGTTGGGCCACGCCAGTCAACGATGCTGACTATCCTACCCGCTCGGATCTCATTAGTGCACAGTAATAGACTACTGCTTCTTTACCTTATCTTAGATAACACATTTCTTGTTTTTGAGAGAAAGACATGAATTACCCTTAAAAGCACCTTTACATTTGCTTCAACCATTGTCTCTTTCTGAGCTTAAACTTTCTACTTTATTGTCTGCCTGGTAACACCGTACCTCCTACAACGTCCTCTGTCATCCAGGTGTCCTAATCAAGAAGATGGTACAGTTGAGCTGGTTCAGAATGGCATCTCCACTGTGGCCAGATTCTCCTTCAGGATGTTCAACTTCACCAACTTTTCATCCATCTACCTGCACTGCCAGGTCCACCTTTGTCTTCTGAGCCAAAACAACTGCACAGCTGTAAGTTCTTCACAATTGTGTTTGTACTAAGATTATAGAGATTAACAACAGAAGCATCAGTAAATGCCATTGATGTGGTTTTCCTGCAGCACTGCTACCCAGGTGACCATGGGCGAGTTCGCAGAGACGTATCTTACCATGACACTACTGCCATCTCACTAGGACCACTGGTCTCAAGATCAAAGCGTGCAGGTAAAGCTCTCTATCCATTTAATAAATTATGTATTCTTCTTCTCTATGACCGATGACTTGGACAATTGACTTACTGTAAATATGTCTTTTTTAGTGGACAATGTGGAGAAAGCAAGCAGTACTACAGGATAGATGATCTCAGTGGTGTCCCTGCTAACCAGTTTGCTGACTGCCACAACTCTGATCTAACCATATTTTAAAATCTTCATCAAATCAACATCTTATGCTCTGTATGCTTTTGAGTTGTATTTCTATTTGTTCTTAAGTTGTTTAAGGTGGTTTTGTATTGTTGGTGAGTAATATTGCTTCAGGTCACCAGGGAACCAATGTGCATTGTGATAAACGTGTAACCTCTTTGTGTTATCTTTAATTTTCTTGTGGTATTCATAACCTTAAATCACTCAATATGTAATTCAATAAGTAATGTAAGGTATTCAAGGGGAAATAAATAAATAAAATGTTTTAATGGAGTATTTGAGTATTTTAATTTGTTGCCTGATCCAATCTGTGTATTGGAGTGGCCCGAAGTCCCTAATTCCTTATCTCCATCAAAATTAGCATCCATCAAAACAGATGAGCACCCACAGGCTGTTAAGGATCCATCGCTTAGTTTTGCGTGTCTACTGCTGCTTTTACAACGGGCCTAAATGCAATAAATAAATAAATAAAATACACACACACACACACACACACACACACACACACACACACACACACAATTATTCCCTCTGAGTACTTGTTCATCCAATAACCCTATTTCTATACTCACAGTCAGATTATGGGCTCGTTTCAGATGAACTGCGCCTCGCTTGGAAAACAGATGAGAGCAGGCGGCGACAGCAGAGGGCAGAGAAGAGACGCTGCAACGAGAGAGGGACAGTTTCTAACTTTTCTAACTTATAAATATAGATAATAACATAATAATAATAATAATAATGAATACTTATAGGTTTAGATTACTAAGTTATGAATGCAATACCTGCTTCATTACCCAGCACAGTGATCTGTATGCTCAGTCAAAGCTTCACAAAACATTGCAATTGCAACAAACAATTAAAGAGGGTTGTTCCCAGAGATGTGAATGTCATGGTCTCAATGACCTGCGCTGCTCTGCTACATCTTGCACTCCTGCACAACAGTGCACCATCAGAAATGGTCAGCTGGGCTGTTTTGATTCAATGTCTACTTGCACTGTGTGGGGAGACCCACACTACATCACCTTTGATGGAGCACTGGCTCATTTCCAGGGCACATGCTCTTACATCATCACTGAGAGCGTGAGCCATGACATCAGTGAAACCCAGTTTCAGGTGGCAGCCATCAATAATCACCGTGGCAACAGCGTTGTGTCCTTTGTATCAGCAGTGGATATTTATCTCTCAAGACAAACAGAGAGTGTGTACATCAGGATCGGAGCCAACAGAAAATTAACGGTAAACTCTTTATTACTTACTTATTTAGTTCATATAACTGTTTGGTTTAAACATAGCTAAGTTTGTCTGTCTCTGTAAAATCTGTCATCCCTCCAGGTAAATGGAAGTGAGGTTTCTGTCCCCACCACTGCAGGAACAATAGCTAATATAGTAAGACAGGGAAGCTACATCATGGTCGATGCCACAGACCTGACAGTCCAGTTTGATGGCCAGAGCACCTTACTGGTCAGAATTGGCCAAAACCACAGAAACAAAGTCACTGGGATGTGTGGAAACTTCAACAACAACCCTGAAGATGACAAAGTCTTTCCCAATGGAACTTCTGCACAAAATGACTTTCAATTTGGAAACAGCTGGAAGGCAAACACAAGCCAAGCAGGGTGAGCAGCTGTAGAAAGGTTGTATACTATACATACTACAATAAATATGGAATAGAAAATCAACCAAATGTCTTTTCTAGATGTGGATCCACCGATGTAAGGAATGATGATGGACAGAACAACTGTCGCTTTAGGGAAGAATACTCAGAGCTTTGTAGTGTCATCACCAACACCAGTGGCCCATTTGCTGCCTGCCACCAGCACTCTAATCCAGAGCCATTTTTCAGTTCCTGTGTCTATGATCTCTGCCTGTACACTCCAGCCAACAACATGCTGTGTTCTGCTGTGTCAGCGTATGAGAGGACCTGCTCAGTTTTGGGACTGAACATCTCTGACTGGCGTTCAGCTTTGTCTTGTGGTATGTTTGCACTGGATTTATTCCTGTCCTACACTGTGAGACCGAAGAGTAAATGCTTGTCAAATTAACTGAGTTTACACACAAATTTTTAAAAAAGTTGATTTACCTTTAATATTTTGAGTTATTTTAACTGTTTTTATTTTTAAGTTTATACTGATCAAATCTTTTGAGTAAATTTAGTAATTGAACTCAAATGTTTTGACCATTTCTGTCTGACGACACACGGTTCAAACTCGAAGCGTGGGAAAGTCAGCACCATCTACCGGACCGGGTCAGACAGGCAGCACCATCTACCGGACCGGGTCAGACAGGCAGCACCATCTACCGGACCGGACCGGGTCAGACAGTCAGCACCATCTACCGGACCGGGTCAGACAGTCAGCACCATCTACCGGACCGGGTCAGACAGGCAGCACCATCTACCGGACCGGGTCAGACAGGCAGCACCATCTACCGGACCGGGTCAGACAGGCAGCACCATCTACCGAACCGGGTCAGACAGTCAGCACCATCTACCGGACCGGGTCAGACAGGCAGCACCATCTACCGGACCGGGTCAGACAGTCCGCACCATCTACCGGACCGGGTCAGACAGTCCGCACCATCTACCGGACCGGGTCAGACAGGCAGCACCATCTACCGGACCGGGTCAGACAGGCAGCACCATCTACCGGACCGGGTCTGTCGCAGTTGGACCGTCACTGACTCTGAGCCACTTCTCTGGTCAGTTAAGAATCGTTGTGTCGTCGTCTCACTTGATTCATCAGCTTTTGTAGTCTCAGCATTTAGGTATGTATATGAGAGGTGAACGGTATTTTAGCTAATGCTTCCATATTGTGTAGAATAAATAGTTTATTGGGAAGTTGTGTGTCGAGCTAACTGCTAGCTTTATATGGCTAACTGCTAGCTTTATATGACTAACTGCTAGCTTTATATCGCTAACTGCTAGCTTTATATGGCTAACTGCTAGCTTTATATCGCTAACTGCTAGCTTTATATTGCCGTTTTAACGAGTAATGAACGTTTATGGCGACAAATCAGATGCCTAATTTTGTTGTTACCGCTCGGAGACAAAGTCCAAAAGGAAGAAAACAAACAAAACATACGGGAGTGAAGGTGTGAGATCCAGACAACAAACTAACGAACCGCAGAGTCCAAAGTGGCACAAAGTAGCAGCAAAGAAAACACTGAGGGGAGCTTATATATATATATATATATATATATATATATATATATATATATATATATATATATAATGAATCAGTCAATAATGAGTCTGGTGAGTAGGGGAAGCGGACGTCCATATATGGGCAAACAGGAAGTGGCCGGAGAACAGGGTGAGAGCAGGTGAAAAAAAAAAAAGAGAACAGAGATCAAAGGAAAGAACTGTAACAGATGGGTGTGGTCATAAAGAGTTCTCCATCACCAGGTAAGTTCTATGATTGACTTTAATATTACTCATGCGTTTGCTTGAATCCATTATCTGCCCTTTGATTGTGATTGTCAATAATGTAAATATGTTTTTATTCTTTGACATTAAGTTCTTTTCATATTTACAGACTTCTCCAGCACCAAGTAAGTTCTATGACTGACTTTAATATTACTCATGCGTTTGCTTGAATCCATTATCTGCCCTTTGATTGTGATTGTCAATAATGTAAATATGTTTTTATTCTTTGATATTAAGTTCTTTTCATATTTACAGACTTCTCCATCACCAGGTAAGTTCTATGATTGACTTTAATATTACTCATGCGTTTGCTTGAATCCATTATCTGCCCTTTGATTGTGATTGTCAATAATGTAAATATGTTTTTATTCTTTGATATTAAGTTCTTTTCATATTTACAGACTTCTCCATCACCAGGTAAGTTCTATGATTGACTTTAATATTACTCATGCGTTTGCTTGAATCCATTATCTGCCCTTTGATTGTGATTGTCAATAATGTAAATATGTTTTTATTCTTTGATATTAAGTTCTTTTCATATTTACAGACTTCTCCATCACCAGGTAAGTTCTATGATTGACTTTAATATTACTCATGCGTTTGCTTGAATCCATTATCTGCCCTTTGATTGTGATTGTCAATAATGTAAATATGTTTTTATTCTTTGATATTAAGTTCTTTTCATATTTACAGACTTCTCCAGCACCAAGTAAGTTCTATGACTGACTTTAATATTACTCATGCGTTTGCTTGAATCCATTATCTGCCCTTTGATTGTGATTGTCAATAATGTAAATATGTTTTTATTCTTTGATATTAAGTTCTTTTCATATTTACAGACTTCTCCATCACCAGGTAAGTTCTATGATGACTTTAATATTACTCATGCGTTTGCTTGAATCCATTATCTGCCCTTTGATTGTGATTGTCAATAATGTAAATATGTTTTTATTCTTTGATATTAAGTTCTTTTCATATTTACAGACTTCTCCAGCACCAAGTAAGTTCTATGATTGACTTTAATATTACTCATGCGTTTGCTTGAATCCATTATCTGCCCTTTGATTGTGATTGTCAATAATGTAAATATGTTTTTATTCTTTGATATTAAGTTCTTTTCATATTTACAGACTTCTCCAGAACCAAGTAAGTTCTATGATTGACTTTAATATTACTCATGCGTTTGCTTGAATCCATTATCTGCCCTTTGATTGTTATTGTCAATAATGTAAATATGTTTTTATTCTTTGATATTAAGTTCTTTTCATATTTACAGACTTCTCCAGCACCAAGTAAGTTCTATGATTGACTTTAATATTACTCATGCGTTTGCTTGAATCCATTATCTGCCCTTTGATTGTGATTGTCAATAATGTAAATATGTTTTTATTCTTTGATATTAAGTTCTTTTCATATTTACAGACTTCTCCATCACCAAGTAAGTTCTATGACTGACTTTAATATTACTCATGCGTTTGCTTGAATCCATTATCTGCCCTTTGATTGTGATTGTCAGTAATGTAAATATGTTTTTATTCTTTGATATTAAGTTCTTTTCATATTTACAGACTTCTCCATCACCAAGTAAGTTCTATGACTGACTTTAATATTACTCATGCGTTTGCTTGAATCCATTATCTGCCCTTTGATTGTGATTGTCAATAATGTAAATATGTTTTTATTCTTTGATATTAAGTTCTTTTCATATTTACAGACTTCTCCAGCACCAAGTAAGTTCTATGACTGACTTTAATATTACTCATGCGTTTGCTTGAATCCATTATCTGCCCTTTGATTGTGATTGTCAATAATGTAAATATGTTTTTATTCTTTGATATTAAGTTCTTTTCATATTTACAGACTTCTCCATCACCAGGTAAGTTCTATGATTGACTTTAATATTACTCATGCGTTTGCTTGAATCCATTATCTGCCCTTTGATTGTGATTGTCAATAATGTAAATATGTTTTTATTCTTTGATATTAAGTTCTTTTCATATTTACAGACTTCTCCAGCACCAAGTAAGTTCTATGATTGACTTTAATATTACTCATGCGTTTGCTTGAATCCATTATCTGCCCTTTGATTGTGATTGTCAATAATGTAAATATGTTTTTATTCTTTGATATTAAGTTCTTTTCATATTTACAGACTTCTCCAGAACCAAGTAAGTTCTATGATTGACTTTAATATTACTCATGCGTTTGCTTGAATCCATTATCTGCCCTTTGATTGTGATTGTCAATAATGTAAATATGTTTTTATTCTTTGATATTAAGTTCTTTTCATATTTACAGACTTCTCCAGCACCAAGTAAGTTCTATGATTGACTTTAATATTACTCATGCGTTTGCTTGAATCCATTATCTGCCCTTTGATTGTGATTGTCAATAATGTAAATATGTTTTTATTCTTTGATATTAAGTTCTTTTCATATTTACAGACTTCTCCATCACCAAGTAAGTTCTATGACTGACTTTAATATTACTCATGCGTTTGCTTGAATCCATTATCTGCCCTTTGATTGTGATTGTCAATAATGTAAATATGTTTTTATTCTTTGATATTAAGTTCTTTTCATATTTACAGACTTCTCCATCACCAAGTAAGTTCTATGACTGACTTTAATATTACTCATGCGTTTGCTTGAATCCATTATCTGCCCTTTGATTGTGATTGTCAATAATGTAAATATGTTTTTATTCTTTGATATTAAGTTCTTTTCATATTTACAGACTTCTCCATCACCAAGTAAGTTCTATGATTGACTTTAATATTACTCATGCGTTTGCTTGAATCCATTATCTGACCTTTGATTGTGATTGTCAATAATGTAAATATGTTTTTATTCTTTGATATTAAGTTCTTTTCATATTTACAGACTTCTCCATCACCAAGTAAGTTCTATGATTGACTTTAATATTACTCATGCGTTTGCTTGAATCCATTATCTGCCCTTTGATTGTGATTGTCAATAATGTAAATATGTTTTTATTCTTTGATATTAAGTTCTTTTCATATTTACAGACTTCTCCATCACCAAGTAAGTTCTATGATTGACTTTAATATTACTCATGCGTTTGCTTGAATCCATTATCTGCCCTTTGATTGTGATTGTCAATAATGTAAATATGTTTTTATTCTTTGATATTAAGTTCTTTTCATATTTACAGACTTCTCCATCACCAAGTAAGTTCTATGATTGACTTTAATATTACTCATGCGTTTGCTTGAATCCATTATCTGCCCTTTGATTGTGATTGTCAATAATGTAAATATGTTTTTATTCTTTGATATTAAGTTCTTTTCATATTTACAGACTTCTCCATCACCAAGTAAGTTCTATGATTGACTTTAATATTACTCATGCGTTTGCTTGAATCCATTATCTGCCCTTTGATTGTGATTGTCAATAATGTAAATATGTTTTTATTCTTTGATATTAAGTTCTTTTCATATTTACAGACTTCTCCATCACCAAGTAAGTTCTATGATTGACTTTAATATTACTCATGCGTTTGCTTGAATCCATTATCTGCCCTTTGATTGTGATTGTCAATAATGTAAATATGTTTTTATTCTTTGATATTAAGTTCTTTTCATATTTACAGACTTCTCCAGCACCAAGTAAGTTCTATGATTGACTTTAATATTACTCATGCGTTTGCTTGAATCCATTATCTGCCCTTTGATTGTGATTGTCAATAATGTAAATATGTTTTTATTCTTTGATATTAAGTTCTTTTCATATTTACAGACTTCTCCAGCACCAAGTAAGTTCTATGACTGACTTTAATATTACTCATGCGTTTGCTTGAATCCATTATCTGCCCTTTGATTGTGATTGTCAATAATGTAAATATGTTTTTATTCTTTGATATTAAGTTCTTTTCATATTTACAGACTTCTCCATCACCAAGTAAGTTCTATGATTGACTTTAATATTACTCATGCGTTTGCTTGAATCCATTATCTGCCCTTTGATTGTGATTGTCAATAATGTAAATATGTTTTTATTCTTTGATATTAAGTTCTTTTCATATTTACAGACTTCTCCAGCACCAAGTAAGTTCTATGATTGACTTTAATATTACTCATGCGTTTGCTTGAATCCATTATCTGCCCTTTGATTGTGATTGTCAATAATGTAAATATGTTTTTATTCTTTGATATTAAGTTCTTTTCATATTTACAGACTTCTCCAGCACCAAGTAAGTTCTATGATTGACTTTAATATTACTCATGCGTTTGCTTGAATCCATTATCTGCCCTTTGATTGTTATTGTCAATAATGTAAATATGTTTTTATTCTTTGATATTAAGTTCTTTTCATATTTACAGACTTCTCCAGCACCAAGTAAGTTCTATGATTGACTTTAATATTACTCATGCGTTTGCTTGAATCCATTATCTGCCCTTTGATTGTGATTGTCAATAATGTAAATATGTTTTTATTCTTTGATATTAAGTTCTTTTCATATTTACAGACTTCTCCATCACCAAGTAAGTTCTATGACTGACTTTAATATTACTCATGCGTTTGCTTGAATCCATTATCTGCCCTTTGATTGTGATTGTCAATAATGTAAATATGTTTTTATTCTTTGATATTAAGTTCTTTTCATATTTACAGACTTCTCCATCACCAAGTAAGTTCTATGACTGACTTTAATATTACTCATGCGTTTGCTTGAATCCATTATCTGCCCTTTGATTGTGATTGTCAATAATGTAAATATGTTTTTATTCTTTGATATTAAGTTCTTTTCATATTTACAGACTTCTCCATCACCAAGTAAGTTCTATGATTGACTTTAATATTACTCATGCGTTTGCTTGAATCCATTATCTGACCTTTGATTGTTATTGTCAATAATGTAAATATGTTTTTATTCTTTGATATTAAGTTCTTTTCATATTTACAGACTTCTCCATCACCAAGTAAGTTCTATGATTGACTTTAATATTACTCATGCGTTTGCTTGAATCCATTATCTGCCCTTTGATTGTGATTGTCAATAATGTAAATATGTTTTTATTCTTTGATATTAAGTTCTTTTCATATTTACAGACTTCTCCATCACCAAGTAAGTTCTATGATTGACTTTAATATTACTCATGCGTTTGCTTGAATCCATTATCTGCCCTTTGATTGTGATTGTCAATAATGTAAATATGTTTTTATTCTTTGATATTAAGTTCTTTTCATATTTACAGACTTCTCCATCACCAAGTAAGTTCTATGATTGACTTTAATATTACTCATGCGTTTGCTTGAATCCATTATCTGCCCTTTGATTGTGATTGTCAATAATGTAAATATGTTTTTATTCTTTGATATTAAGTTCTTTTCATATTTACAGACTTCTCCATCACCAAGTAAGTTCTATGATTGACTTTAATATTACTCATGCGTTTGCTTGAATCCATTATCTGCCCTTTGATTGTGATTGTCAATAATGTAAATATGTTTTTATTCTTTGATATTAAGTTCTTTTCATATTTACAGACTTCTCCATCACCAAGTAAGTTCTATGATTGACTTTAATATTACTCATGCGTTTGCTTGAATCCATTATCTGCCCTTTGATTGTGATTGTCAATAATGTAAATATGTTTTTATTCTTTGATATTAAGTTCTTTTCATATTTACAGACTTCTCCAGCACCAAGTAAGTTCTATGATTGACTTTAATATTACTCATGCGTTTGCTTGAATCCATTATCTGCCCTTTGATTGTGATTGTCAATAATGTAAATATGTTTTTATTCTTTGATATTAAGTTCTTTTCATATTTACAGACTTCTCCAGCACCAAGTAAGTTCTATGATTGACTTTAATATTACTCATGAGTTTGCTTGAATCCATTATCTGCCCTTTGATTGTGATTGTCAATAATGTAAATATGTTTTTATTCTTTGATATTAAGTTCTTTTCATATTTACAGACTTCTCCATCACCAAGTAAGTTCTATGATTGACTTTAATATTACTCATGCGTTTGCTTGAATCCATTATCTGCCCTTTGATTGTGATTGTCAATAATGTAAATATGTTTTTATTCTTTGATATTAAGTTCTTTTCATATTTACAGACTTCTCCAGCACCAAGTAAGTTCTATGACTGACTTTAATATTACTCATGCGTTTGCTTGAATCCATTATCTGCCCTTTGATTGTGATTGTCAATAATGTAAATATGTTTTTATTCTTTGATATTAAGTTCTTTTCATATTTACAGACTTCTCCAGCACCAAGTAAGTTCTATGATTGACTTTAATATTACTCATGCGTTTGCTTGAATCCATTATCTGCCCTTTGATTGTGATTGTCAATAATGTAAATATGTTTTTATTCTTTGATATTAAGTTCTTTTCATATTTACAGACTTCTCCAGCACCAAGTAAGTTCTATGATTGACTTTAATATTACTCATGCGTTTGCTTGAATCCATTATCTGCCCTTTGATTGTTATTGTCAATAATGTAAATATGTTTTTATTCTTTGATATTAAGTTCTTTTCATATTTACAGACTTCTCCAGCACCAAGTAAGTTCTATGATTGACTTTAATATTACTCATGCGTTTGCTTGAATCCATTATCTGCCCTTTGATTGTGATTGTCAATAATGTAAATATGTTTTTATTCTTTGATATTAAGTTCTTTTCATATTTACAGACTTCTCCATCACCAAGTAAGTTCTATGATTGACTTTAATATTACTCATGCGTTTGCTTGAATCCATTATCTGCCCTTTGATTGTGATTGTCAATAATGTAAATATGTTTTTATTCTTTGATATTAAGTTCTTTTCATATTTACAGACTTCTCCATCACCAAGTAAGTTCTATGATTGACTTTAATATTACTCATGCGTTTGCTTGAATCCATTATCTGCCCTTTGATTGTGATTGTCAATAATGTAAATATGTTTTTATTCTTTGATATTAAGTTCTTTTCATATTTACAGACTTCTCCATCACCAAGTAAGTTCTATGATTGACTTTAATATTACTCATGCGTTTGCTTGAATCCATTATCTGACCTTTGATTGTTATTGTCAATAATGTAAATATGTTTTTATTCTTTGATATTAAGTTCTTTTCATATTTACAGACTTCTCCATCACCAAGTAAGTTCTATGATTGACTTTAATATTACTCATGCGTTTGCTTGAATCCATTATCTGACCTTTGATTGTTATTGTCAATAATGTAAATATGTTTTTATTCTTTGATATTAAGTTCTTTTCATATTTACAGACTTCTCCATCACCAAGTAAGTTCTATGATTAACTTTAATATTACTCATGCGTTTGCTTGAATCCATTATCTGCCCTTTGATTGTGATTGTCAATAATGTAAATATGTTTTTATTCTTTGATATTAAGTTCTTTTCATATTTACAGACTTCTCCATCACCAAGTAAGTTCTATGATTGACTTTAATATTACTCATGCGTTTGCTTGAATCCATTATCTGCCCTTTGATTGTGATTGTCAATAATGTAAATATGTTTTTATTCTTTGATATTAAGTTCTTTTCATATTTACAGACTTCTCCATCACCAAGTAAGTTCTATGATTGACTTTAATATTACTCATGCGTTTGCTTGAATCCATTATCTGCCCTTTGATTGTGATTGTCAATAATGTAAATATGTTTTTATTCTTTGATATTAAGTTCTTTTCATATTTACAGACTTCTCCATCACCAAGTAAGTTCTATGACTGACTTTAATATTACTCATGCGTTTGCTTGAATCCATTATCTGCCCTTTGATTGTGATTGTCAATAATGTAAATATGTTTTTATTCTTTGATATTAAGTTCTTTTCATATTTACAGACTTCTCCAGCACCAAGTAAGTTCTATGACTGACTTTAATATTACTCATGCGTTTGCTTGAATCCATTATCTGCCCTTTGATTGTGATTGTCAATAATGTAAATATGTTTTTATTCTTTGATATTAAGTTCTTTTCATATTTACAGACTTCTCCATCACCAAGTAAGTTCTATGATTGACTTTAATATTACTCATGCGTTTGCTTGAATCCATTATCTGCCCTTTGATTGTGATTGTCAATAATGTAAATATGTTTTTATTCTTTGATATTAAGTTCTTTTCATATTTACAGACTTCTCCAGCACCAAGTAAGTTCTATGACTGACTTTAATATTACTCATGCGTTTGCTTGAATCCATTATCTGCCCTTTGATTGTGATTGTCAATAATGTAAATATGTTTTTATTCTTTGATATTAAGTTCTTTTCATATTTACAGACTTCTCCAGCACCAAGTAAGTTCTATGACTGACTTTAATATTACTCATGCGTTTGCTTGAATCCATTATCTGCCCTTTGATTGTGATTGTCAATAATGTAAATATGTTTTTATTCTTTGATATTAAGTTCTTTTCATATTTACAGACTTCTCCAGCACCAAGTAAGTTCTATGATTGACTTTAATATTACTCATGCGTTTGCTTGAATCCATTATCTGCCCTTTGATTGTGATTGTCAATAATGTAAATATGTTTTTATTCTTTGATATTAAGTTCTTTTCATATTTACAGACTTCTCCAGCACCAAGTAAGTTCTATGACTGACTTTAATATTACTCATGCGTTTGCTTGAATCCATTATCTGCCCTTTGATTGTGATTGTCAATAATGTAAATATGTTTTTATTCTTTGATATTAAGTTCTTTTCATATTTACAGACTTCTCCAGCACCAAGTAAGTTCTATGACTGACTTTAATATTACTCATGCGTTTGCTTGAATCCATTATCTGCCCTTTGATTGTGATTGTCAATAATGTAAATATGTTTTTATTCTTTGATATTAAGTTCTTTTCATATTTACAGACTTCTCCAGCACCAAGTAAGTTCTATGACTGACTTTAATATTACTCATGAGTTTGCTTGAATCCATTATCTGCCCTTTGATTGTGATTGTCAATAATGTAAATATGTTTTTATTCTTTGATATTAAGTTCTTTTCATATTTACAGACTTCTCCATCACCAAGTAAGTTCTATGATTGACTTTAATATTACTCATGCGTTTGCTTGAATCCATTATCTGCCCTTTGATTGTGATTGTCAATAATGTAAATATGTTTTTATTCTTTGATATTAAGTTCTTTTCATATTTACAGACTTCTCCAGCACCAAGTAAGTTCTATGATTGACTTTAATATTACTCATGCGTTTGCTTGAATCCATTATCTGCCCTTTGATTGTGATTGTCAATAATGTAAATATGTTTTTATTCTTTGATATTAAGTTCTTTTCATATTTACAGACTTCTCCAGCACCAAGTAAGTTCTATGACTGACTTTAATATTACTCATGCGTTTGCTTGAATCCATTATCTGCCCTTTGATTGTGATTGTCAATAATGTAAATATGTTTTTATTCTTTGATATTAAGTTCTTTTCATATTTACAGACTTCTCCAGCACCAAGTAAGTTCTATGATTGACTTTAATATTACTCATGCGTTTGCTTGAATCCATTATCTGCCCTTTGATTGTTATTGTCAATAATGTAAATATGTTTTTATTCTTTGATATTAAGTTCTTTTCATATTTACAGACTTCTCCAGCACCAAGTAAGTTCTATGATTGACTTTAATATTACTCATGCGTTTGCTTGAATCCATTATCTGCCCTTTGATTGTGATTGTCAATAATGTAAATATGTTTTTATTCTTTGATATTAAGTTCTTTTCATATTTACAGACTTCTCCATCACCAAGTAAGTTCTATGACTGACTTTAATATTACTCATGCGTTTGCTTGAATCCATTATCTGCCCTTTGATTGTGATTGTCAGTAATGTAAATATGTTTTTATTCTTTGATATTAAGTTCTTTTCATATTTACAGACTTCTCCATCACCAAGTAAGTTCTATGATTGACTTTAATATTACTCATGCGTTTGCTTGAATCCATTATCTGCCCTTTGATTGTGATTGTCAATAATGTAAATATGTTTTTATTCTTTGATATTAAGTTCTTTTCATATTTACAGACTTCTCCATCACCAAGTAAGTTCTATGATTGACTTTAATATTACTCATGCGTTTGCTTGAATCCATTATCTGA
This sequence comes from Anabas testudineus, assembly GCF_900324465.2. Lineage (NCBI taxonomy): Eukaryota > Metazoa > Chordata > Actinopteri > Anabantiformes > Anabantidae > Anabas > Anabas testudineus. Next base: position 9,243,337 of record NC_046628.1, read on the forward strand.
CCTTTGACTGTTATTGTCAATAATGTAAATATGTTTTTATTCTTTGATATTAAGTTCTTTTCATATTTACAGACTTCTCCATCACCAAGTAAGTTCTATGATTAACTTTAATATTACTCATGCGTTTGCTTGAATCCATTATCTGCCCTTTGATTGTGATTGTCAATAATGTAAATATGTTTTTATTCTTTGATATTAAGTTCTTTTCATATTTACAGACTTCTCCATCACCAAGTAAGTTCTATGATTGACTTTAATATTACTCATGCGTTTGCTTGAATCCATTATCTGCCCTTTGATTGTGATTGTCAATAATGTAAATATGTTTTTATTCTTTGATATTAAGTTCTTTTCATATTTACAGACTTCTCCAGCACCAAGTAAGTTCTATGATTGACTTTAATATTACTCATGCGTTTGCTTGAATCCATTATCTGCCCTTTGATTGTGATTGTCAATAATGTAAATATGTTTTTATTCTTTGATATTAAGTTCTTTTCATATTTACAGACTTCTCCATCACCAAGTAAGTTCTATGATTGACTTTAATATTACTCATGCGTTTGCTTGAATCCATTATCTGCCCTTTGATTGTGATTGTCAATAATGTAAATATGTTTTTATTCTTTGATATTAAGTTCTTTTCATATTTACAGACTTCTCCAGCACCAAGTAAGTTCTATGACTGACTTTAATATTACTCATGCGTTTGCTTGAATCCATTATCTGCCCTTTGATTGTGATTGTCAATAATGTAAATATGTTTTTATTCTTTGATATTAAGTTCTTTTCATATTTACAGACTTCTCCAGCACCAAGTAAGTTCTATGACTGACTTTAATATTACTCATAGCGTTTGCTTGAATCCATTATCTGCCCTTTGATTGTGATTGTCAATAATGTAAATATGTTTTTATTCTTTGATATTAAGTTCTTTTCATATTTACAGACTTCTCCATCACCAAGTAAGTTCTATGATTGACTTTAATATTACTCATGCGTTTGCTTGAATCCATTATCTGACCTTTGACTTGTGATTGTCAATAATGTAAATATGTTTTTATTCTTTGATATTAAGTTCTTTTCATATTTACAGACTTCTCCATCACCAAGTAAGTTCTATGATTAACTTTAATATTACTCATGCGTTTGCTTGAATCCATTATCTGCCCTTTGATTGTGATTGTCAATAATGTAAATATGTTTTTATTCTTTGATATTAAGTTCTTTTCATATTTACAGACTTCTCCAGCACCAAGTAAGTTCTATGACTGACTTTAATATTACTCATGCGTTTGCTTGAATCCATTATCTGCCCTTTGATTGTGATTGTCAATAATGTAAATATGTTTTTATTCTTTGATATTAAGTTCTTTTCATATTTACAGACTTCTCCAGCACCAAGTAAGTTCTATGATTAACTTTAATATTACTCATGCGTTTGCTTGAATCCATTATCTGCCCTTTGATTGTGATTGTCAATAATGTAAATATGTTTTTATTCTTTGATATTAAGTTCTTTTCATATTTACAGACTTCTCCAGCACCAAGTAAGTTCTATGATTGACTTTAATATTACTCATGCGTTTGCTTGAATCCATTATCTGCCCTTTGATTGTGATTGTCAATAATGTAAATATGTTTTTATTCTTTGATATTAAGTTCTTTTCATATTTACAGACTTCTCCAGCACCAAGTAAGTTCTATGATTGACTTTAATATTACTCATGCGTTTGCTTGAATCCATTATCTGCCCTTTGATTGTGATTGTCAATAATGTAAATATGTTTTTATTCTTTGATATTAAGTTCTTTTCCTATTTACAGACTTCTCCAGCACCAAGTAAGTTCTATGACTGACTTTAATATTACTCATGCGTTTGCTTGAATCCATTATCTGCCCTTTGATTGTGATTGTCAATAATGTAAATATGTTTTTATTCTTTGATATTAAGTTCTTTTCATATTTACAGACTTCTCCATCACCAAGTAAGTTCTATGATTGACTTTAATATTACTCATGCGTTTGCTTGAATCCATTATCTGCCCTTTGATTGTGATTGTCAATAATGTAAATATGTTTTTATTCTTTGATATTAAGTTCTTTTCATATTTACAGACTTCTCCAGCACCAAGTAAGTTCTATGACTGACTTTAATATTACTCATGCGTTTGCTTGAATCCATTATCTGCCCTTTGATTGTGATTGTCAATAATGTAAATATGTTTTTATTCTTTGATATTAAGTTCTTTTCATATTTACAGACTTCTCCAGCACCAAGTAAGTTCAATGACTGACTTTAATATTACTCATGCGTTTGCTTGAATCCATTATCTGCCCTTTGATTTTGATTGTCAATAATGTAAATATGTTTTTATTCTTTGATATTAAGTTCTTTTCATATTTACAGACTTCTCCAGCACCAAGTAAGTTCTATGATTGACTTTAATATTACTCATGCGTTTGCTTGAATCCATTATCTGCCCTTTGATTGTGATTGTCAATAATGTAAATATGTTTTTATTCTTTGATATTAAGTTCTTTTCATATTTACAGACTTCTCCAGCACCAAGTAAGTTCTATGATTGACTTTAATATTACTCATGCGTTTGCTTGAATCCATTATCTGACCTTTGATTGTTATTGTCAATAATGTAAATATGTTTTTATTCATGTATATTCATTTATATTAATTTCTTTTTATAGTTACACAGACTTCTCCAGAACCAAGTAAGTTGACTTTAATATTACTCATGCGTTTGCTTGAATCCATTATATGCCCTTTGATTGTGATTGTCAATAATGTAAATATGTTTTTATTCTTTGATATTAAGTTCTTTTCATATTTACAGACTTCTCCAGCACCAAGTAAGTTCTATGACTGACTTTAATATTACTCATGCGTTTGCTTGAATCCATTATCTGCCCTTTGATTGTGATTGTCAATAATGTAAAAAGGTTTTTATTCTTTGATATTAAGTTCTTTTCATATTTACAGACTTCTCCAACACCAAGTAAGTTCAATGACTGACTTTAATATTACTCATGCGTTTGCTTGAATCCATTATCTGCCCTTTGATTGTGATTGTCAATAATGTAAATATGTTTTTATTCTTTGATATTAAGTTCTTTTCATATTTACAGACTTCTCCAGCACCAGGTAAGTTCTATGACTGACTTTAATATTACTCATGCGTTTGCTTGAATCCATTATCTGCCCTTTGATTGTGATTGTCAATAATGTAAATATGTTTTTATTCTTTGATATTAAGTTCTTTTCATATTTACAGACTTCTCCAGCACCAAGTAAGTTCTATGACTGACTTTAATATTACTCATGCGTTTGCTTGAATCCATTATCTGCCCTTTGATTGTGATTGTCAATAATGTAAATATGTTTTTATTCTTGATATTAAGTTCTTTTCATATTTACAGACTTCTCCAGCACCAAGTAAGTTCTATGATTGACTTTAATATTACTCATGCGTTTGCTTGAATCCATTATCTGCCCTTTGATTGTGATTGTCAATAATGTAAATATGTTTTTATTCTTTGATATTAAGTTCTTTTCATATTTACAGACTTCTCCAGCACCAAGTAAGTTCTATGACTGACTTTAATATTACTCATGCGTTTGCTTGAATCCATTATCTGCCCTTGATTGTGATTGTCAATAATGTAAATATGTTTTTATTCTTTGATATTAAGTTCTTTTCATATTTACAGACTTCTCCAGCACCAAGTAAGTTCTATGATTGACTTTAATATTACTCATGCGTTTGCTTGAATCCATTATCTGCCCTTTGATTGTGATTGTCAATAATGTAAATATGTTTTTATTCTTTGATATTAAGTTCTTTTCATATTTACAGACTTCTCCAGCACCAAGTAAGTTCTATGACTGACTTTAATATTACTCATGCGTTTGCTTGAATCCATTATCTGCCCTTTGATTGTGATTGTCAATAATGTAAATATGTTTTTATTCATTTATATTCATTTCTTTTCATAGTTACACAGACTTCTCCAGCACCAAGTAAGTTCTATGATTGACTTTAATATTACTCATGCGTTTGCTTGAATCCATTATCTGCCCTTTGATTGTGATTGTCAATAATGTAAATATGTTTTTATTCTTTGATATTAAGTTCTTTTCATATTTACAGACTTCTCCATCACCAAGTAAGTTCTATGATTGACTTTAATATTACTCATGCGTTTGCTTGAATCCATTATCTGCCCTTTGATTGTGATTGTCAATAATGTAAATATGTTTTTATTCTTTGATATTAAGTTCTTTTCATATTTACAGACTTTACCAGCACCAAGTAAGTTCTATGATTGACTTTAATATTACTCATGCGTTTGCTCGAATCCATTATCTGACCTTTGATTGTTATTGTCAATAATGTAAATATGTTTTTATTCATGTATATTCATTTATATTCATTTCTTTTCATAGTTACACAGACTTCTCCAGCACCAAGTAAGTTCTATGATTGACTTTAATATTACTCATGCGTTTGCTTGAATCCATTATCTGCCCTTTGATTGTGATTGTCAATAATGTAAATATGTTTTTATTCTTGATATTAAGTTCTTTTCATATTTACAGACTTCTCCATCACCAAGTAAGTTATAGATTGACTTTAATAGTACTCATGCGTTTGCTTGAATCCATTATCTGCCCTTTGATTGTGATTGTCATAATGTAAATATGTTTTTATCTTTGATATTAAGTTCTTTTCATATTTACAGACTTCTCCATCACCAAGTAAGTTCTATGATTGACTTTAATATTACTCATGCGTTTGCTTGAATCCATTATCTGCCCTTTGATTGTGATTGTCAATAATGTAAATATGTTTTTATTCTTTGATATTAAGTTCTTCTCATATTTACAGACTTCTCCATCACCAAGTAAGTTCTATGATTGACTTTAATATTACTCATGCGTTTGCTTGAATCCATTATCTGACCTTTGATTGTTATTGTCAATAATGTAAATATGTTTTTATTCATGTATATTCATTTATATTCATTTCTTTTCATAGTTACACAGACTTCTCCAGCACCAAGTAAGTTCTATGATTGACTTTAATATTACTCATGCGTTTGCTTGAATCCATTATCTGCCCTTTGATTGTGATTGTCAATAATGTAAATATGTTTTTATTCATTGATATTAAGTTCTTTTCATATTTACAGAGACTTCTCCAGCACCAAGTAAGTTCTATTACTGACTTTAATATTGCTTATGCAGTTGCTTGAATTAATTATCTGACCTTTGATTGATATTGTCAATAATGTAAATATGATTTTATTCAATTATTTTAATATCTTTTCATAGCTACAGAGACTTCTCCAGCACCAAGTAAGCTCTATTACTTACTTTAAATTTGCCGATGCTTTTGCTTGAATTCATTAACTGACCTTTGATTAATATTATGAATAAAGTAAATATTTTTTTATCTATGTATAATCATTTATATTCGTTTCTTTTCATAGCTTCAGAGCAAGGACGGTGTGTACGGCTGCTTCTGTGATGGCACTACCCTCGACACAACAATTTGAGTTATGGTGTGGAACCAGCTCCAAGTTCAGGTTCGGGAGGCAGACACCCTCTCCACATTTAAGACTAGACTTATAACTTTCCCTTTTTATTAAGCTCATAGTTAGATATGGATCAGGTGACTCTGAACCATCTCTTAGTTATGCTGATATAGCTTAGTCTGCTGGGGGACCTCTATTGATAAACTGAGCTCCTCTCCTCTCTCCTTTCTCCTGTATCAATGCAAATGCCACCATTGCATGTCATTAACTTTGTGTCTTCTCTCTCCTGTAGTTTTGTTTCCTCCTCTCTGTCTTCCTCTCTCTGTACTTTTCTGCAGGTATCCTCGGCCTGGAGCTGTACATCTCCAGAATCCAGTTCACTGCCCAATGTTCTTGCTGCTTGTGTTGTCTTATTGCCTGATGTTCTTTTCTCTCTTCTCTTTCCACTCACCCCAACCGGTCGAGGCAGATGGCCGCCCAGTATGAGCCTGGTTTTGCTGGAGGTTTCTTCCTCTAAGGGAGTTTTTCCTCTCCACTGTTGCCTAAAGCTTGCTCAAATGGGATTGTTGGGTTTTCTCTATAATTTTTTGTATAAATATTTTCTGTAAGGTCTTAAACCTTACACTGTAAAGTGCCTTGAGATAACTTCTGTGTAAATTGGCGCTAATCAAATGAAACTGAATTGAATTGAATGGTGATGGCAACATCTCAAAATAAATATAGTGGTATGGTCATTGAAAACAGGCTCTTGGGATTTACTCAATTTTAAGCTAGAGACAAAATACTAAACATTTAGCACTTAACAATATACATTTTCAGCAGGGGTATTTCGGCCCGCCAAGGGGTTCAGTCTGGCCCGCGGGATAAATCTGAAAGTGAAAAAATGCAATGAGACATGAAGTAGGATTTCTGAAAAATAACTATTCCTAAATTGTTCGCTATGGGCGCTAGGGTGTTTTAGACATGGAGTAGCTGAAAGAAAAAGAAGAAAAAGACGAAACAATTCTGAGATAGACACAGCTAATGTTCAGTGATTACTACGATACATCTACGTACTACATCTACTAACTTTTGTACTCGCCTTCACACCCTCATTAGCCAAAATGTCTTCTCAAAAAGGAGAAAACTTCACTACAAAAGAGTTTGGTCATAAAGTTTATGTATGAATTTTTTATCTGTGTTTCATGTATAAATCTTATATTTACAGGCCAGGTGATTTACTTTCTATCTTATACATTTAAAATGGCCACCACTTAAGTTGAGATGTGGGGGGTCAATTTAAGTTTTGAGAATTATTACACATGTAGAGTAAAATAATTCCTATATGTTAAGTTAATTTAATGTTGAAGCGCAATAGGCTACCATATTTTTCAAATCTAAATACCTGTGACTTGTGTGTTTTGTGCCTTTTGTGCAATCACTGTGATCAGTTGTAATACACACATGTAATGATAAACCGAAGCAAACTGCACCTTTTTCTTGGGAATCTGACTTTCTTCATAACGTGTTTTGTAATAGGATCGTTCATTAATATACTTCTTTCCACTAAAACAAAGGGGAAAACATGAATTTATTGTTATTTATAGCTATGATGAGCTTTACCTCGATTTTAATGGTCCGGCCCACTTGACATCAAATTATACTGTATGTGGCCCCTGAACTAAAATTAGTTTGACACCCCTGATCTACAGACTTGTTCACAATATGCTGTAGTCCATTTTTCTATATCCACCTTCACATTTCTCTCAAACTACAGTGGATTGAAATTAGCTATACTAAACTACTGATTCCAAATTCTTTCTCTATCCTAGACCTGTCCATTGTCAGGCACCATGTCAGTGTCGCGCTGTCAGCTGTTTGAGGCTGGCTTTGACTTAGGGCCCTCCATCTTTGAGATGACTCCTGTAGGGGAACTGTCCAGGACGGACGACTGCTGTTCATTTTGACAATGATAACCGCTGTGTGGAACAGTCCTCAAGGTGCATCATTATTAAGTTCTTTTCTATTTACAGACTTTCCATCACCAAGTAAGTTCTATGATTGACTAATATTACTCATGCGTTTGCTTGAATCCATTATCTGCCCTTTGATTGTGATTGTCAATAATGTAAATATGTTTTTATTCTTTGATATTAAGTTCTTTTTTATATTTACAGACTTCTCCTCACCCAGTAAGTTTCTATGATTGACTTTAATATTACTCATTCGTTTGCTTGAATCCTATCTGCTTGATTGTTATTGTCAATAATGTAAATATGTTTTTATTCTTTGATATTAGTTCTTTTCATATGTACAGACTTCTCATCACCAAGTAAGTTCTATGATGACTTAAAATTTACTCATGCGTTGCTTGCACTCCATTATTCAGCCCTTTGATTGTGATTGTCATAATTAAATATGTTTTATTCTTTGATATTAAGTTCTTTTCATAATTTACAGACTCTCCAGCACCAAGTAAGTTCTATGATTAACTTAATATTACTCATCGTTTGCTTGAATCCATTATCTGCCGTTGATTGTAATTGTCAATATGTAAATTTTGTTTTATTCTTTGATATAAGTCTTTCATATTACAGAACTCTCCATCACCAAGTAAGTTCGTAAGACTGACTTTATATTACTCATGCGTTGCTTGAATCCATTATCTGCCCTTGATTGTGATGTCAATAATGTAATAGTTTTTATTCTTTGATATTAAGTTTTTTTCATATTTACAGGCTTTCTCCAGCACAAGTAAGTTCTATGATGACTTAATATTACTCATGCGTTTGCTTGAATCCATTATCTGCCCTTTGATTGTGATGTCAATAATGTAAATATGTTTTTATTCTTTGATATTAAGTTCTTTTCATATTTACAGACTTCTCCAGCACCAAGTAAGTTCTATGATTTGACTTTAATATTACTCATGCGTTTGCTTGAATCCATTATCTGCCCTTTGATTGTGATTGTCAATAATGTAAATATGTTTTTATTCTTTGATATTAAGTTCTTTTCATATTTACAGACTTCTCCATCACCAAGTAAGTTCTATGATTGACCTTAATATTACTCATGCGTTTGCTTGAATCCATTATCTGCCCTTTGATTGTGATTGTCAATAATGTAAATATGTTTTTATTCTTTGATATTAAGTTCTTTTTTATATTTACAGACTTCTCCATCACCAGTAAGTTCTATGATTGACTTTAATATAACTCATGCGTTGCTTGAATCCATTATCTGACCTTTGATTGTGATTGTCAATAATGTAAATATGTTTTTATTCTTTGATATTAAGTTCTTTTCATATTTACAGACTTCTCATCACCAAGTAAGTTCTCGTGATTGACTTTAATATTACTCATGCGTTTTGCTTGAATCCATTACTTGCCCTTTGATTGTTGATTGTCAATAATGTAAATATGTTTTTATTCTTTGATATTAAGTTCTTTTCATATTTACAGACTTCTCCATCACAAGTAAGTTCTATGATTGACTTTAATATTACTCATGCGTTGCTTGAATCCATTATCTGCCCTTTGATTGTGATTGTCAATAATGTAAAATATGTTTTTATTCTTTGATATTAAGTTCTTTTCATATTTACAGACTTCTCCATCACCAAGTAAGTTCTATGATTGACTTTAATATTACTCATGCGTTTGCTTGAATCCATTATCTGCCCTTTGATTGTGATTGTCAATAATGTAAATATGTTTTTATTCTTTGATATTAAGTTCTTTTCATATTTACAGACTTCTCCATCACCAAGTAAGTTCTATGATTGACTTTAATATTACTCATGCGTTTGCTTGAATCCATTATCTGCCCTTTGATTGTGATTGTCAATAATGTAAATATGTTTTTATTCTTTGATATTAAGTTCTTTTCATATTTACAGACTTCTCCATCACCAAGTAAGTTCTATGATTGACTTTAATATTACTCATGCGTTTGCTTGAATCCATTATCTGCCCTTTGATTGTGATTGTCAATAATGTAAATATGTTTTATTTCTTTGATATTAAGTTCTTTTCATATTACAGACTTCTCCATCACCAAGTACGTTCTATGATTGACTTTAATATTACTCATGCGTTTGCTTGAATCCATTATCTGCCCTTGATTGTGATTGTCAATAATGTAAATATGTTTTTATTCTTTGATATTAAGTTCTTTTCATATTACAGACTTCTCCATCACCAAGTAAGTTCTATGTTGACTTTAATATTACTCATGCGTTTGCTTGAATCCATTATCTGCCCTTTGATGTGATTGTCAATAATGTAAATATGTTTTTATTCTTTGATATTAAGTTCTTTTCATATTTACAGACTTCTCCAGCACCAAGTAAGTTCTATGACTTGACTTTAATATTACTCATGCGTTTGCTTGAATCCATTATCTGCCCTTTGATTGTGATGTCAATAATGTAAATATGTTTTTATTCTTTGATATTAAGTTCTTTTCATATTTACAGACTTCTCCAGCACCAAGTAAGTTCTATGATTGACTTTAATATTACTCATGCGTTTGCTTGAATCCATTATCTGCCCTTTGATTGTGATTGTCAATAATGTAAATATGTTTTTATTCTTTGATATTAAGTTCTTTTCATATTTACAGACTTCTCCAGCACCAAGTAAGTTCTATGATTGACTTTAATATTACTCATGCGTTTGCTTGAATCCATTATCTGCCCTTTGATTGTGATTGTCAATAATGTAAATATGTTTTTATTCTTTGATATTAAGTTCTTTTCATATTTACAGACTTCTCCAGCACCAAGTAAGTTCTATGACTGACTTTAATATTACTCATGCGTTTGCTTGAATCCATTATCTGCCCTTTGATTGTGATTGTCAATAATGTAAATATGTTTTTATTCTTTGATATTAAGTTCTTTTCATATTTACAGACTTCTCCATCACCAAGTAAGTTCTATGATTGACTTTAATATTACTCATGCGTTTGCTTGAATCCATTATCTGCCCTTTGATTGTGATTGTCAATAATGTAAATATGTTTTTATTCTTTGATATTAAGTTCTTTTCATATTTACAGACTTCTCCAGCACCAAGTAAGTTCTATGACTGACTTTAATATTACTCATGCGTTGCTTGAATCCATTATCTGCCTTTGACTTGTGATTGTCAATAATGTAAATATGTTTTTATTCTTTGATATTAAGTTCTTTTCATATTTACAGACTTCTCCATCACCAAGTAAGTTCTATGACTGACTTTAATATTACTCATGCGTTTGCTTGAATCCATTATCTGACCTTTGATTGTGATTGTCAATAATGTAAATATGTTTTTATTCTTTGATATTAAGTTCTTTTCATATTTACAGACTTCTCCAGCACCAAGTAAGTTCTATGATTGACTTTAATATTACTCATGCGTTTGCTTGAATCCATTATCTGCCCTTTGATTGTGATTGTCAATAATGTAAATATGTTTTTATTCTTTGATATTAAGTTCTTTTCATATTTACAGACTTCTCCATCACCAAGTAAGTTCTATGATTGACTTTAATATTACTCATGCGTTTGCTTGAATCCATTATCTGCCCTTTGATTGTGATTGTCAATAATGTAAATATGTTTTTATTCTTTGATATTAAGTTCTTTTCATATTTACAGACTTCTCCATCACCAAGTAAGTTCTATGATTGACTTTAATATTACTCATGCGTTTGCTTGAATCCATTATCTGCCCTTTGATTGTGATTGTCAATAATGTAAATATGTTTTTATTCTTTGATATTAAGTTCTTTTCATATTTACAGACTTCTCCATCACCAAGTAAGTTCTATGATTGACTTTAATATTACTCATGCGTTTGCTTGAATCCATTATCTGCCCTTTGATTGTGATTGTCAATAATGTAAATATGTTTTTATTCTTTGATATTAAGTTCTTTTCATATTTACAGACTTCTCCATCACCAAGTAAGTTCTATGATTGACTTTAATATTACTCATGCGTTTGCTTGAATCCATTATCTGCCCTTTGATTGTGATTGTCAATAATGTAAATATGTTTTTATTCTTTGATATTAAGTTCTTTTCATATTTACAGACTTCTCCATCACCAAGTAAGTTCTATGATTGACTTTAATATTACTCATGCGTTTGCTTGAATCCATTATCTGCCCTTTGATTGTGATTGTCAATAATGTAAATATGTTTTTATTCTTTGATATTAAGTTCTTTTCATATTTACAGACTTCTCCAGCACCAAGTAAGTTCTATGATGACTTTAATATTACTCATGCGTTTGCTTGAATCCATTATCTGCCCTTTGATTGTGATTGTCAATAATGTAAATATGTTTTTATTCTTTGATATTAAGTTCTTTTCATATTTACAGACTTCTCCAGCACCAAGTAAGTTCTATGATTGACTTTAATATTACTCATGCGTTTGCTTGAATCCATTATCTGCCCTTTGATTGTGATTGTCAATAATGTAAATATGTTTTTATTCTTTGATATTAAGTTCTTTTCATATTTACAGACTTCTCCAGCACCAAGTAAGTTCTATGATTGACTTTAATATTACTCATGCGTTTGCTTGAATCCATTATCTGCCCTTTGATTGTGATTGTCAATAATGTAAATATGTTTTTATTCTTTGATATTAAGTTCTTTTCATATTTACAGACTTCTCCAGCACCAAGTAAGTTCTATGATTGACTTTAATATTACTCATGCGTTTGCTTGAATCCATTATCTGCCCTTTGATTGTGATTGTCAATAATGTAAATATGTTTTTATTCTTTGATATTAAGTTCTTTTCATATTTACAGACTTCTCCAGCACCAAGTAAGTTCTATGACTGACCTTAATATTACTCATGCGTTTGCTTGAATCCATTATCTGCCCTTTGATTGTGATTGTCAATAATGTAAATATGTTTTTATTCTTTGATATTAAGTTCTTTTTTATATTTACAGACTTCTCCATCACCAAGTAAGTTCTATGATTGACTTTAATATTACTCATGCGTTTGCTTGAATCCATTATCTGACCTTTGATTGTGATTGTCAATAATGTAAATATGTTTTTATTCTTTGATATTAAGTTCTTTTCATATTTACAGACTTCTCCATCACCAAGTAAGTTCTATGATTGACTTTAATATTACTCATGCGTTTGCTTGAATCCATTATCTGCCCTTTGATTGTGATTGTCAATAATGTAAATATGTTTTTATTCTTTGATATTAAGTTCTTTTCATATTTACAGACTTCTCCAGCACCAAGTAAGTTCTATGATTGACTTTAATATTACTCATGCGTTTGCTTGAATCCATTATCTGCCCTTTGATTGTGATTGTCAATAATGTAAATATGTTTTTATTCTTTGATATTAAGTTCTTTTCATATTTACAGACTTCTCCAGCACCAAGTAAGTTCAATGACTGACTTTAATATTACTCATGCGTTTGCTTGAATCCATTATCTGCCCTTTGATTGTGATTGTCAATAATGTAAATATGTTTTTATTCTTTGATATTAAGTTCTTTTCATATTTACAGACTTCTCCATCACCAAGTAAGTTCTATGATTGACTTTAATATTACTCATGCGTTTGCTTGAATCCATTATCTGCCCTTTGATTGTGATTGTCAATAATGTAAATATGTTTTTATTCTTTGATATTAAGTTCTTTTCATATTTACAGACTTCTCCAGCACCAAGTAAGTTCTATGATTGACTTTAATATTACTCATGCGTTTGCTTGAATCCATTATCTGACCTTTGATTGTGATTGTCAATAATGTAAATATGTTTTTTTATTCATTTATATTAAGTTCTTTTCATATTTACACAGACTTCTCCAGCACCAAGTAAGTTCTATGATGACTTTAATATTACTCATGCGTTTGCTTGAATCCATTATCTGCCCTTTGATTGTGATTGTCAATAATGTAAATATGTTTTTATTCTTTGATATTAAGTTCTTTTCATATTTACAGACTTCTCCAGCACCAAGTAAGTTCTATGACTTGACTTTAATATTACTCATGCGTTTGCTTGAATCCATTATCTGCCCTTTGATTGTGATTGTCAATAATGTAAATATGTTTTTATTCTTTGATATTAAGTTCTTTTCATATTTACAGACTTCTCCATCACCAAGTAAGTTCTATGATTGACTTTAATATTACTCATGCGTTTGCTTGAATCCATTATCTGCCCTTTGATTGTGATTGTCAATAATGTAAATATGTTTTTATTCTTTGATATTAAGTTCTTTTCATATTTACAGACTTCTCCAGCACCAAGTAAGTTCTATGATTGACTTTAATATTACTCATGCGTTTGCTTGAATCCATTATCTGCCCTTTGATTGTGATTGTCAATAATGTAAATATGTTTTATTCTTTGATATTAAGTTCTTTTCATATTTACAGACTTCTCCATCACCAAGTAAGTTCTATGATTGACTTTAATATTACTCATGCGTTTGCTTGAATCCATTATCTGCCCTTTGATTGTGATTGTCAATAATGTAAATATGTTTTTATTCTTTGATATTAAGTTCTTTTCATATTTACAGACTTCTCCAGCACCAAGTAAGTTCTATGATTGACTTTAATATTACTCATGCGTTTGCTTGAATCCATTATCTGCCCTTTGATTGTGATTGTCAATAATGTAAATATGTTTTTATTCTTTGATATTAAGTTCTTTTCATATTTACAGACTTCTCCAGCACCAAGTAAGTTCTATGATTGACTTTAATATTACTCATGCGTTTGCTTGAATCCATTATCTGCCCTTTGATTGTGATTGTCAATAATGTAAATATGTTTTTATTCTTTGATATTAAGTTCTTTTCATATTTACAGACTTCTCCAGCACCAAGTAAGTTCTATGATTGACTTTAATATTACTCATGCGTTTGCTTGAATCCATTATCTGCCCTTTGATTGTGATTGTCAATAATGTAAATATGTTTTTATTCTTTGATATTAAGTTCTTTTCATATTTACAGACTTCTCCAGCACCAAGTAAGTTCTATGACTGACTTTAATATTACTCATGCGTTTGCTTGAATCCATTATCTGCCCTTTGATTGTGATTGTCAATAATGTAAATATGTTTTTATTCTTTGATATTAAGTTCTTTTCATATTTACAGACTTCTCCAGCACCAAGTAAGTTCTATGATTGACTTTAATATTACTCATGCGTTTGCTTGAATCCATTATCTGCCCTTTGATTGTGATTGTCAATAATGTAAATATGTTTTTTATTCTTTGATATTAAGTTCTTTTCATATTTACAGACTTCTCCAGCACCAAGTAAGTTCTATGATTGACTTTAATATTACTCATGCGTTTGCTTGAATCCATTATCTGCCCTTTGATTGTGATTGTCAATAATGTAAATATGTTTTTATTCTTTGATATTAAGTTCTTTTCATATTTACAGACTTCTCCATCACCAAGTAAGTTCTATGATTGACTTTAATATTACTCATGCGTTTGCTTGAATCCATTATCTGCCCTTTGATTGTGATTGTCAATAATGTAAATATGTTTTTATTCTTTGATATTAAGTTCTTTTCATATTACAGACTTCTCCAGCACCAAGTAAGTTCTATGATTGACTTTAATATTACTCATGCGTTTGCTTGAATCCATTATCTGCCCTTTGATTGTGATTGTCAATAATGTAAATATGTTTTTATTCTTTGATATTAAGTTCTTTTCATATTTACAGACTTCTCCAGCACCAAGTAAGTTCTATGATTGACTTTAATATTACTCATGCGTTTGCTTGAATCCATTATCTGCCCTTTGATTGTGATTGTCAATAATGTAAATATGTTTTTATTCTTTGATATTAAGTTCTTTTCATATTTACAGACTTCTCCAGCACCAAGTAAGTTCTATGATTGACTTTAATATTACTCATGCGTTTGCTTGAATCCATTATCTGCCCTTTGATTGTGATTGTCAATAATGTAAATATGTTTTTATTCTTTGATATTAAGTTCTTTTCATATTTACAGACTTCTCCAGCACCAAGTAAGTTCTATGATTGACTTTAATATTACTCATGCGTTTGCTTGAATCCATTATCTGACCTTTGATTGTGATTGTCAATAATGTAAATATGTTTTTATTCATGTATATTCATTATATTCATTTCTTTTCATAGTTACACAGACTTCTCCAGCACCAAGTAAGTTCTATGATTGACTTTAATATTACTCATGCGTTTGCTTGAATCCATTATCTGACCTTTGATTGTGATTGTCAATAATGTAAATATGTTTTTATTCATTGATATTAAGTTCTTTTCATATTTACAGAGACTTCTCCAGCACCAAGTAAGTTCTATTACTGACTTTAATATTGCTTATGCAGTTGCTTGAATTAATTATCTGACCTTTGATTGATATTGTCAATAATATAAATATTATTTTATTCAATTATTTTTATATCTTTTCATAGCTACAGAGACTTCTCCAGCACCAAGTAAGCTCTATTACTTACTTTAAATTTGCCGATGCTTTTGCTTGAATTCATTAACTGACCTTTGATTAATATTATGAATAAAGTAAATATTTTTTTATCTATGTATAATCATTTATATTCGTTTCTTTTCATAGCTTCAGAGCAAGGACGGTGTGTACGGCTGCTTCTGTGATGGCACTACCCTCGACACAACAATTTGAGTTATGGTGTGGAACCAGCTCCAAGTTCAGGTTCGGGAGGCAGACACCCTCTCCACATTTAAGACTAGACTTATAACTTTCCCTTTTTATTAAGCTCATAGTTAGATATGGATCAGGTGACTCTGAACCATCTCTTAGTTATGCTGATATAGCTTAGTCTGCTGGGGGACCTCTATTGATAAACTGAGCTCCTCTCCTCTCTCCTTTCTCCTGTATCAATGCAAATGCCACCATTGCATGTCATTAACTTTGTGTCTTCTCTCTCCTGTAGTTTTGTTTCCTCCTCTCTGTCTTCCTCTCTCTGTACTTTTCTGCAGGTATCCTCGGCCTGGAGCTGTACATCTCCAGAATCCAGTTCACCTGCCCAATGTTCTTGCTGCTTGTTGTTGTCTTATTGCCTGATGTTCTTTTCTCTCTTCTCTTTCCACTCACCCCAACCGGTCGAGGCAGATGGCCGCCCAGTATGAGCCTGGTTTTGCTGGAGGTTTCTTCCTCTAAAGGGAGTTTTTCCTCTCCACTGTTGCCTAAAGCTTGCTCAAATGGGATTGTTGGGTTTTCTCTATAATTTTTTGTATAAATATTTTCTGTAAGGTCTTAAACCTTACACTGTAAAGTGCCTTGAGATAACTTCTGTTGTAAATTGGCGCTAATCAAATGAAACTGAATTGAATTGAATTGGTGATGGCAACATCTCAAAATAAATATAGTGGTATGGTCATTGAAAACAGGCTCTTGGGATTTACTCAATTTTAAGCTAGAGACAAAATACTAAACATTTAGCACTTAACAATATACATTTTCAGCAGGGGTATTTCGGCCCGCCAAGGGGTTCAGTCTGGCCCGCGGGATAAATCTGAAAGTGAAAAAATGCAATGAGACATGAAGTAGGATTTCTGAAAAATAAACTATTCCTAAATTGTTCGCTATGGGCGCTAGGGTGTTTTAGACATGGAGTAGCTGAAAGAAAAAGAAGAAAAAGACGAAACAATTCTGAGATAGACACAGCTAATGTTCAGTGATTACTACGATACATCTACGTACTACATCTACTAACTTTTGTACTCGCCTTCACACCCTCATTAGCCAAAATGTCTTTCTCAAAAAGGAGAAAACTTCACTACAAAAGAGTTTGGTCATAAAGTTTATGTATGAATTTTTTATCTGTGTTTCATGTATAAATCTTATATTTACAGGCCAGGTGATTACTTTCTATCTTATACATTTAAAATGGCCACCACTTAAGTTGAGATGTGGGGGGTCAATTTAAGTTTTGAGAATTATTACACATGTAGAGTAAAAATAATTCCTATATGTTAAGTTAATTTAATGTTGAAGCGCAATAGGCTACCATATTTTTCAAATCTAAATACCTGTGACTTTTGTGTTTTGTGCCTTTTGTGCAATCACTGTGATCAGTTGTAATACACACATGTAAATGATAAACCGAAGCAAACTGCACCTTTTTCTTGGGAAATCTGACTTTCTTCATAACGTGTTTTGTAATAGGATAGTTCATTAAATATACTTCTTTCCACTAAAACAAAGGGGAAAACATGAATTTATTGTTATTTATAGCTATGATGAGCTTTACCTCGATTTTAATGGTCCGGCCCACTTGACATCAAATTATACTGTATGTGGCCCCTGAACTAAAATTAGTTTGACACCCCTGATCTACAGACTTGTTCACAATATGCTGTAGTCCATTTTTCTAATATCCACCTTCACATTTCTCTCAAACTACAGTGGATTGAAATTAGCTATACTAAACTACTGATTCCAAATTCTTTCTCTATCCTAGACCTGTCCATTGTCAGGCACCATGTCAGTGTCGCGCTGTCAGCTGTTTGAGGCTGGCTTTGACTTTAGGGCCCTCCATCTTTGAGATGACTCCTGTAGGGGAACTGTCCAGGACGGACGACTGCTGTTCCATTTTGACAATGATAACCAGCTGTGTGGAACAGTCCTCAAGGTGCAGTCATTACACCACAGATTTCTCAATGCTGGCTGAGTAAAGTTTTAGTTATTACAACAACTCAACTAATACCATTTTTTCATTTCAACCTAAAGAGCAATGTAACGCATTTCATGTATGAGAATGCCATTGAGGGCAGTGTGGATCCTGGTAGAAGGGCCTGGAGACCCCGCTGCGGCGCAGGGGCCTGGAAAGCTGGCTGCGGCGCAGGGGCCTGACAGGAACTGTAGCAGGAGCAGCTGCGAAGGCCGGAACTGGAGCAATGACCGGGACCGGAGCAGGCGCGGTGACAGGAGCCGAAGCTTCCGAATCCAGAGGAGGATTCAGAGCTGGGGGCCGGGGAAGCTCTGGGTCTCCAATGTGGGTGTCTGCGTTTAGCAGGAGTGCCTGCTGGAACGCTAACTTGCAGAGCAAGGCGGGTTCCCCAGTATGGTGAGTGTTCGGTTTCGCTGGAGACCCGCATGTCCAGTTCTGGGGCTGACTGGGCTTTCAGCTGAGCATAAATGTCCCGAGCCTCTTCTGGACTCAGGGCAAAGGGTGCCAAGGGAGAAGGTGAGGCGTGTGTGTGTGTGTGTGTGTGGAGCGTAGCTGGCATAGTGGGGGTAGCGGACAATGTGGAGAAAGGAAACAGTACTACAGGATAGGTGATCTCAGTGGTGTCCCTGCTAATCAGTTTGCTGACTGCCAAAACTGATCTAAGGAGTTCAAATATGAACCATATTTTAACATCATAATCAAATCAATGTATTATGCTTTTTGAGTTGTATTTCTATTTGTTCTTGAGGTGGGTTTTGTGTTTGTGGTGAGTGATTTTGCTTTATAACACTATAGCACTATGTAAACTTGAAACCTCTTTGTGTGCACAAATCAACATGCATTAACCACTTTTACGCTTATTTTCTTTGTGGTAATTCTTAACAAAAAATTACAATCGTTCAATAATTAATGCGAGATAATGAAGGTTTAAAGAATAAATAAAGTATTTTAATGAAGCATCTAAGTATTTTCATTTGTGATATTTTGTACAAAATGCAATTCAATCTGTGTATTAGAGTGGAAAGGATGAACCATTCTGTTATACATGTTAGTGTGCTGTATTGTTCAATACAGTTGAAATCGATAAATGGATCCTTCTTATGCTAACTAACACTGATTATGGGAATGGTGGAAAGTTTAAGACGTACAGAAATGACTTTCTGTGAAATAAGCAGTGTGGAGAAAGTAAAGATTAAAGTAAAATTTGGTTGTCCTACTACAGTTACCATACCATTACATAACCACATTTAACAACAATTAACTTTACAGTACCTTATTGTAAAAAGTAAGTAGTATAACTAACTGATCAGGAAATAAAATGATGTGATAACACGGCCATACAAATGGTACGAAGAAAAGAACATAAAAAACTATGAAAACAATCAAAAATGCAACAAATATGACAAATATATTAAAACCAGATAACTTTTGAATGAAGAACGAGAAAAACGTTTTTTTTTTTCCTGCAGCATTAACACCCAGGTTCCCATCCCACCCATGTCACTGCAGCCATCTCACTGGGACCAGTTGTACTGAGCAACTTTAAACAGACTAAAAAGAGTCACTTATGTTTTAAATGTCATGACATCAGCACAATCCTTGTCTTTGTGAAAACATGCCCTTTGTCTTCATTTTACAAATGAAGTTTGATTTTCAATTTGTCCTCTTGTAGACAAGAAGCTAAAACAAAGCAGTTCTTCCGTTCAGCTGACCTCTGTGGTAACAGTGCTTGTCAGTTTGCTGTCAGTCAAAACTCTGATCAAGACAGATCCAAGATGAGCACACATGGAAAACAAATAAATGTATACATATTACAACAAAACACATAAATCAGCTAACAGTAGCTCAATCGTTTTGCTTCAACATTCGAGTTTATTATGTTCCTCTCTTTTAAGTGGTAGTAGTTTCTCACTTACAACATTAGAGGGCAGAATAACATCAAATACACATTACACACATACTACACAGGCACGCCATTGGATAAGTATCCTTAGGACTTTTGCTAATACATTTATTATCATAATAATAATTAGTGATTATCAAAGGTCAAGATAAAAATTCTATAAGAATAGCATAATTTTATAATTCTGTAAGGATTGTAGATGACTCAAGACATCTAAAGCTGATTAGTGTGTAAGACGAATAAATATGTAATAATAAAAGCCTATTTACTTATTTACTTAAGGTGTTTGGTTATTTCTTGAAATCACGAAGACACTTCTAGAAATACAACTTAGTACATTCAATTTGCCTTCACAACGCCTTCTGTACAGGACATGTAAAACATTAACCACAATCCCAACCATTAATGTAAGATGTTTTTTATTTGACATGAAGTGAAGGTGTCAGTGACACAAGAGGTCTCTCCATTGTACTGATTCTTCTGTGTAGATTCAAGTGTGGACACTGACAGAGCCAATATTTGTTTTTTTGTTTGCAGGCTTTGTGCCTCAATGTGTTAACATGAAAAAGAGAAAGAGAAACTCACTGACAAAAAATAATGTATAGCTCACAGTGGAACTGCTATCTTTGAGCTATTGTTTAGCCTTTGTTGAAAGCGAAAATAGAAACAAATTTAATGCGATGCATGGTCTTTGCACATTGGCTAATAAATTAAGAGTAAAGGTTAATTTCTTCACTGCGTTACCCCAAATTAAAAAAAAAACAACAACAGGGCTTTCAGTTTAAAGGAGCTGATTTAAGTTGTCTTTAGTTGAAAGGTGTGCTGTACACACACCCTGTTTGAAAATTAATTTAGGGTAATATTTGTGATTGTATCAAAGCTAAATTTTATAGAGGGGGACCTGACTGGACCACTGGTGAGGTGTTCAAGTTGAGATACCATAGGCCTAGATCATTCAGCTCAGCTTTGTAACACTGCAGTATTCACATGTCATTTTATATCAGATACAGTAGTACAGTTGATTTTAGATTGTAAAAAGGGGAACATGAATGTGCCTACTAGTTTTCTAAGTGATAAATTTTAACTTTATGACAGCCAACAGGAAAAGTTAGGGGATCACTGAAGGCACCAGGGTCCATCCTCTGAGGACCTCAAATGTCTTGGAAAGAAATGAGGACCACAGTTTCTTTGAACTCTATCCAACAGTTGTTGTATATACCAGCCTAAACCAAAGTGGTAGATCTGATCTAAACACTGACATATTCAGAGAAAAGCTGCAAATGGTTGACAGTGATTAGTTTTTGTAAAGCATCTACCTTAAATACTCTCAAAGCTATAATATATCCTGCTAAAATTGGTTGCAGCTCCTAACTCCATTGCTTTTTCTTTTCACTGCCATGTACTCAGATGTTTCGTTTCTATCTATCTATATCTAATTGGATTGACTAAATGCACCTCATGAAGCATCACAGATTTTACCCCACCTTTCCAAACCAGCTAACATATTTCAGACATAACAACATCCACATGTGGTAAGTCATACTTTGCTTTTCATTTGTAAACTGCTGTCACTATCTTGAGCTGTTTTTAGAAGCAGCTCTGTGCCCCAACAGGGGAGTGTTAAACCTCAGGAAGGAGGCAATGGTGAAGGAGGAGGTAGTGGAAAGGTAAGAGAGGGACATGTGAGTGGCAGCTTGTTGACTTTTACTAGATGCTGGGGAATTGGTTAAATTGGATTCCCTCATAAAGTCCCTTGTGTGGTGTGTTGGAAGGGTCAGGAATGGTCTCATCTGACCTCTTCTATTCCCTTCATATCAGCACCACTGGCCACTACACGCAGTTCATGTGTACATTTGTGCAAACCTAGACTCTTTATGATTCTATATAAAGACAAGACCATAGAAATCTAACACATATATTTTCAGACCAAGAATTCCCCCAACATGAATTACCCCTCGATTCCATTTGACTGTACATTGTCACTTAAAAGACATGTTCAGAATCTATTTATGAGGCCGAATGTGGGCTTATGCTACTTCTTTGCAAGAAGTATTATTGTAATAAATATATTAAGTGAGTTGTGTGGATAAACGTCTGATGCAAGTCTAATATCTAAAATAATAGGTAAATAATACATTTTTTTTATAGTGTCTTACATTAATTTGTTACTCTTACTGTTGCAGGACAATTAATAATATGTTGTTTGCGGACTCTCCTGTTTTGGAAAGTGTCTGGAATATTTTGTTGGACTATCAATGTGTCTTCATTGGACTTTGTTTGGGTCCATAGCTCCACTGCTGTATTTTCATTTCTATAGTTGGTTGCTGTATTTTGTTTGCAGTTTGTGTTCACAGGTATTGTGTCCTGTTGTCATTTGAGAGGCCAAATAGTATAATTGTTGATGTGTGAAATCCATTAGTTCACAAGTAGGAGGTATTGCATGGTTTCAACCTTATACTTTTGTTTCTAAATGGCTGGCACACTGGTAAGGACATTGAGTTTTCCTGGGTGCTTCTCAGCCAATTGGTAAGAGGTCTTTTGTAAGAGCTGACAATGAAGTGGTATTACTCAGCTTAAGTCTAATTATTGCAGTGCACAGAAATAAAACACAATTTGATGACATGAAAATATCATAACTGTTTGCTGTGTGAACAGAAAATCTTGTTTGTTTTCTTTTTTATTGTTTACAAAGCTTTTTGTTTTGATACGGCCATGCTTGATGAAGACATATATATCCAGACATCTACTGTTTCTATTGGACCTAATTAGATTTCCCTGGTGAATTCAATACTCCTGAGAAGGCTAGACAGACATGGGACTGTAGCTGCAATCCTAGACGTCATGAAATTGACTCAGCAAACCATGTGTAAAAATCTGCACTTTGTAAAGTGAAATACAGACTCACTGCCCACTTCATTAGATACACCGGTACAATCTAATGAAATTCAATACAGCAGCTCTTCCATTTCTCAGTTTTATAATACTTCATAATTCTACCATGTGTTTATTGTGTTTGTGGTGGATTCATGCTTGAGTGCAATATATTAAGAGAAGTTACTTCTCATTCACCATTTTGCTTTAAATAATCTTTACTGTGTTTCTTTATTCTTGTTCCATTCAGTAAAGTCAAAATCAAACTATTTCTTATCAGCCTCTTTTCCTACTACATGTGTAATGGCCATTACGTTGTATGTGGTAATGTTTATACATTAATGGATTCCATAAAAATCCATTATAAAAATGCTATAATTATGAATTATGTTGTCAGTGACATGCTGTTTCCATCATCCTGTAATTTGAAATATTAGACCAGAGTTTTACCAGAGGGCTTCCTTTTTGCTGTCTGGTTCTGCTGTCAGGCCACAACTGCTTACTTCAGCGTTGCATCTTATTGACTTGTTTGGGATTGGTCAACATCTTAAAAAGCATATTCACGTTTTGCTGCTTGTGTCTCCCCTAATCTACATTATAGTTATATATATATAATATAGTTGCAAAACAGTAAAGTAATATTATGTAAAACTGACTTTTGTTCAGAGGTGCTCTTCTTGGTTTCTCCTTAAGGTTAATATTGGAAATTTTTGCTTTCTTTGTTTAGAGCTGGGGGAAATCAGTCCCACTCCTGGTAAATCTTGGCAAGGCATAAACTAAAATTCTTTATGTGTTGATCTTCTTATTCCAAGTCTTTATCTAAGATAAATGATGGCATTTCCCAAAAGATGTTATTGCTTCTTTAAATGTCTAAAGAATATACAGTCCCTTTCTATTATTATGTATGAATATGAATGGACAAGAATACATGTGTAGTTAGATAAAGAAATGAATCGTATAATTTGGTCAAAGAAGGTAACGTTTTGTTTTAATATTTTCTGTACTTTAAATGATTTAGCTAACTTGCCTGCATTCTCTAATTAAGTTTATTCCAGGAATCAGAAGGCCAGTGGTTTAAGTAGTGACTGATGGACTGGACCAAGGATAATGACACCCCTCCTACTTTCCTTTTCCACTGTCACCATATACTCTTTCCTCTGCCCCCATCTTGCCATCACCACCACCACTTCACTCCCTCCAACACCGACCGTGGGCTGTTTATCGACTGGCTTCTTCTTCCTGTTTGTGGTACTAAGAGTCTGAAATTAGATCTTCATCACCGAGGATTTGAGATACATTGGGCAGCAGATCGGTCCTAACTCAATTTTTTTCTTGGATTCTGAGGGGGGAGGAGGATACAGTTCTCCATGATGCAGCAGACAGGAACAACACGAGATTGACATGAACAAGGATGGCGTGAATGATTATAGGGTGTGCTACAATTAATGATTTTTTAAATACGTGTGGTGATGAGTCAACACAGTAGTTGTGAGTGCAAAATTCAAAAAGCTTTTGATATTGACATTCTAACAACTCACTGTTCCTACCGTTGTTAGGGATTGCCTGCCTTGGTTTTTTGCTATGCACAGCCTTATTGTTGGCTGTATGCTACCCTCAAGTTGGTCCGAATGGCTATGGTACACAGGGGTAACTGGCCACTCCCATTACAACTCCCAGGAGAGGGAGATTTGCTCCTGTGCTTCTTTGTATGGTTAGGATTTGGGGTGTGGATCTCTCTCTTTTCACTGCCCCACTTTGATCTGGCTCCAGTCCTTGACAGATGATACTGTAGCTGAACCTGACACTCTGCGCCGCCTCTGTAGAAATCTGGAATGGGAAAAGGAGAATAGGATTGAGAAGAGCAGGGCTGAATGCCAGACTATCTGTTGTTTTGTGTGCCAGACAGACATGGTGACCCTCTTGGTTAAACTCAGCCGGAGAGGTCAAGGCCTATACTGAAGAGGAGAAATGCCCACAGGGTAAACAAGTATCTCATGATGTTTTGTCACGTTCATCTGTTTGCTGGGACACAAAAAATATAACATGGAAATCGACAGATATCAGTATCTGTGTAACCAAAGGGGTCTGTTCTCCAAGCTGTGTAGAAATTGTGGATGTGGAAAAGCCAGAAAAGAGGAATAACAAACATTCACCCAAAGTCCAGTGAATCCAATGAAGGACTTTTATGTATTAATATATATTATTAAAACTAAGAAATCAACTCCCTCCCTCAACATTATTGTTCACCATAAACCTACTGTATGTGTTCACATCATAGATGGATGAGAAAATAGTAGCTAGGATAATGATGTAAAGATGTATCAACGCAGACTAGTCACAGTCATATTACAAGGTACTCTGGGTTCAATGTCATTGTCAGATTGTATGACATCAGAAGGTTGAGAGCATGGGCCCATTTGTGGCAAGATAAAGAAGTAAGATGGAAATCCAATTCTGAAACCTGAGTTTTCAGAATTAGAGCTCTGGATATGTGATTCTAGCCAAAGTCACATTGAGAAATTTTGGTGATAAATTTATGACAACCATGTACACTAAAGAAAATAACACAGGACTGTTTTTTTTTTTGCTCACCATCTCTGGCGATACCATGGAGCTCTCTGTCAGATTTTACTGACATGCAGAGGGTGTAACCTTGTCATATCTTGTCCACGATCTTCTTTCTACAGTTCTGACAGCTGCATTTTTCCTGAAGGACTATTTCAGAATATGTACATTAGGTCGTATGATGAATCCTCTACAGATCCTCCATATGCTCGCACCACTGTTAGCGTTATTATACAGCTATTAGCAATCTGAGCAGTGGCTAAACAAAAATATAATAGGATAGACAAGGTTAGTGAACAATGCTAGTTCACTGTATTTTTTGTGATGAACCAGTTATCTTCCTCCAATTAGGTGTGTGCTTTTCTCTCTGTGTAAATGTCTAACCAGGCTTATCAAACATCTCAGAGGTGTTTGGGGTTTGGCACTTGCTTTCTAAGAAATAGTCTAAGGCAGGGATGTATGCAGTTTGCATACATCACAAACAGACAAGTTTCAACACATTCTGCCTCGGGGTCAGTACTGAAGCTGATTGGGCCCCCCCATTTGTCATCAAAGACCATGAACATACCTGAACAATACAGTGAATAAAAAGCTAGAAATGTACAATTGTCCTATATTGTTAAAATTAAGGAATGCTGTATCATTTTTGCATCAGCTGGATATAAGCAGTATGCAGGAAGGGCCTTTTTGTAATGGTTTGGTGCAGTGTTTGTTTTTTTATTGAAAGGATAAATGCTCCCTTGCCTAACTATCAATGCCTTCATTGCATATAAAATGCAGGGATGAAATACCAAAACCCGCAGGCTCTCTCTCTTTCTTAAATGTCTTGATAGATGTGGGAATGGTCCACGTTATTATTAGAGAGCTGTATTATCTTTTTGGATACAGTAATCTGCTCCTGTGTCATCTTCCACATCCACAGTGCAACATTACATCACTCTTTTATTTAGAGACCATATCAATGTGACTTCATGACCATCACTCTATACCTGTATTCACTACAGAGATGGGTGGCTGGAAATGAAACTCTAGCCTGTGTATTATATGAGATGCAGAACATCAATGCTTGTTCTTGGCTATTCTGAAGGCTAATCAGATTTCATGAGGCAGAATATGGGGACAGAGTTCCAGTTTCTTGCACACAGTCCAGATACCAGATACAGTGGAAGTAAGTCATGTCTTGGAGAGATTGTCCTGACAGTTCAGCATTTGCTTCAGGTGAAAATAGTAGTTTTTACCAGTTGTAGCATATGAGCTAATGAAGTTTGGAAAGTTTGTTTCCAGCTGAAATAAAAGTTGTGATGTGGTCTCACCCAGGACTTTCCTGCACACAGTGAAAACATTTTATAAGGCAAAAGCTCCGAAGCTGCACTAGTAGATCAGTGCCTGACCAGTCAAGACTGCAACAGAAGTTCTAAGAGTAAATGTATTTCCAGATGTTATAGCATTTTGTCCTTATTAACTTTATCAAATTCAAAGTAATACATAATACAATGTTTCCCTTCAGTTCCTTGTAAGAGACTTATTCAGTATACCTTTTACAGTACATTCACAAGGAAACCTACTGCAAATGATTCCTTTCATATTCCACTCATATGCTGAAATGATCGATCCATTAATGCTGTATCATTTCCTAATGAGTTCCACTGAAACAAGAACAATGTTAAAATATACAGTAAAGCGTTTCAGGTTAAGTGGTTACATGGTTTCAAAGCCGGGCTTCTGATACTAGCTTAGGAAATCTACGGCTGTCTCAGAGTATCAGTGTCACTCAAGCAGTGTGTTTGTACCTCTAGGTGCAGATCAAACTTTCGAGGTATCTCGGTTGTCTTGCTACAATTGTTACTGTGCTGCAGATCTTTTTTGCTGTCATGACATGTAGTCTGTGCTGGTTCAGTGACTCACTTGTCAGGGCAGGCTGACAAAAGAAGCAAAGGGAGGAAGTATGTGCAACATATTCTCATGCACATGATGAAACAAGTCAACATTTTAAACAATGTGCACTGTGTATGTCTGGCATTTGCTGTTGTAGTGAGATTATTATTATTGTATAATTATTATTATTATTATTATATAGATTTTGTCTTTCAAAACAGGTTGAATATTCTCTAATAGCACAGCTGAATGGGTAATGTGGCAGCTGGCACCCAGACAGGCGCCTTGAATAGAAATAAGGAACATGTGTGCCTTTACATAAAATACAATTAAACCAATAATGTTTAAATGGCATTTCCCCCTAAACCAAGCCATGACAAACAAATAAATCCTTTATTTTGTTCACCACAAAGCCACTGGGTGGAATCTTTCACCAATTATAAGGGTCTGAAAGACGCTGTGTCAATTGTGTCAACGTTTCTCATTTTGTCACTTCCTCGACACATTAAAGCTTCATCATTGTGGAGAAGGGTATGGCTGTAGACAATAAAAGCCAAGCACATTCCTGTCATAAAGCCGTTAATCGCCTATTTCAAGGTCTCAAATGTTTTATAATTCCTCAGTCAACAAAGGTGTTTCTTCAAGGACTGCCTTAACTGCTCAATTGTATTTATCACACATGATTTGAACGCACTGTGGTTGACATTTTATGACTTTTTTTTTTTACTTTTAATTAGTGTGCAGCCACTTTTCCATACTTTTTTCTCAATGGTTCATACACCAGTAGAACTAAAGAGGAGATAGATGGGGTGCAATGCAGAAAAGCAACAGAAATGGAGTTCAGAGAAGGCAAACTAAAAACAGGAGAAGAAGAAACTAAATGATGTTGCACAGTCTTTAAAGAGTAGAGTGGAGGTAAGAAAGGACAGGAGGAGGAATTGTATAATAGACTGATGTGGAAGGAGGTGAAAAATGGCTCCATTATAGGCCTAATAGAATTTCCCTCGGCCCCAGAGGGACACAGAATGGATTCTCCCACTTTGCCTCTCCATCTCCTCATCCCTCCATTTGCCTGGCCCAGAGATATAATTTCATCACTCTTCACTTAATTGTGTGCATCGCTGGCAGAGCCCCACTTTCTGTTCCAGCAAACAGAGGCAGGTGGGAGAGAAGGAAGAAGAGCAGAATAATAGAACAGAGTAGTAAACCACACCACTTCATTTTTAGAGATGGACAGCTTGTAAAAGCGATGGGTTATGTGGTCCCCTCTGACTAGGCAAGTGTAAACACAGCAGCACACTGAGTGAGATCCCTGAGAAACACTGTGTCATATGGGATATACGAGCAAGATAAATTTACAGTAAATATACAGTAAACATTTGTGTTTGTGCTGGGCAAACATACCATGCTGTTAACTGCTCCATCAGTGTAAACACATGGAAATCACTACATTTGTTTACGTAATTGAATTCCCTTTACAGCAACTACTCCAATGTTTCAGTATTTTACAGCATGGGTTAATGAAGGTGAAATATTGTTCATAAAAGTTCATAAACACGTTTCAGTCATAGTTTGCATTCACGTTTTAATTCACAGACGTGGAGCACACTTGGGTTTGATTAGATTGTACAAGTGTACCAAATAAAGTGGGTCGTGAAGGTATATGTTCATTTATCAATATAGTCACAAATTCTTGCTTAGAAATTATTATGACAATAACAATGAAAATGAGCCGACATGTTTTATCCTGATTGCATTTGAAAAATAGTTCTACTCGTGGACATACTTTGTCATTTGGTTTAAGACACACATTAGTTGAGTGAGAGTCATTCAGAGAAATGGGTTTCGTTTGAATTCATGCTTTTGTTTATTTTTGACCCGTTTCCCTCCTCCTGACTTTAAGTCCTCTGTGTTCTCTGATCCAAGTTGCTGATCACACACACACACACGCCTGCGTGCAGCCACACACACCTGTTTCCTGTTAGTAATCAGGTCACTAACTAGTATACATACCAGCCACTTTCCCTTCACTTGTTGCCAGTTTGTTGGTAGTGCTTCCTGCCACAACATCCCTGCCATTTTTCATACTGTGTTTTCCCTGTTTAACACTCACCTGGTTTACACTTGGTTTTTGTTCTCTCCCTACCTCGTGTTTTTACCTTCCCTTGTGAATCCTTGCCTGACTAAAATTGCCTTACTTTTTATTTCAGTAAACAGTTTTTGCTCTTTTCATCTTTCTTGGATCCTCTCTTTTCTGCTGGGTCATTTCTTCATCAGAAACATGATATGCAGCATTAAGAATATTGCATTTCAAACCCAAATGGCACATCCTGTCATGTATTGTTTACCAAACAGGATACAAATTCAAACTGACCCTCACATTCACGCCTATTTGTATGTGAGAAAGAAAAGAAAGCTGCTCCACCTCTATTACCTTGTCAGATGCTGACCTTTGACATCAGAGAAGATCAGTCAAAGCTTCCCCACTGTTGCACCCAGGAACACAGTTTTGCTACTTTCAAAGGCTGTGTCTTGTGTTTGATCTCCTTTTACAGTCATCCATGACCAAAGAGACCACATGTGCCCACATTTTAAATAATCTGCAGACTTCCTACAGTCACTCGTTCATCATCTCAGAGAGACGCTCTTGTGTTGTTCTGAAAGATGAAGATGCCTCTGATCTTTCACCTTCTCTCAATGATAGACTTTTTAAATAAAATCATGGTGCTAACTTGTATGTTATGAGGTACAAAATGAGATTATGGTCAAGTATTTCAAACTGGTTTCTTTCTCAATATATTTGTTATAAATTGTTCATTGATACACTTTAGGCCATTTTTCATATAATGTTAACATATGGCTAGTTATATCCCCTTGTTTCCATTCTTTGTTCACACACAAAATTCAAAGTATTACTTTAAGAAAAGACGAGAATATTTTATCTTCAGTTTCTATTCAGAAACTTATTTTAGACTTATTTTATTTTAATCCCTTTGAGGTGTATAGGATGACCCTTCAGATATTATTATATGCTGTTCTGTTATTTTGTGCACGACCTGTGGAAAGGTCCTTTCATGGCAAAGTTTTCACAACCTCGCGTTTCTGGACAGTCGTAAAAGAGTCCTATTTCCATGTTCTCACTTTATCCCAGTGGTGATTTGTAGAATAAATAAACTTGTTATTTTGAGACCACAGTGAGGCGAAGTCATAAAACTGACTGTAACATGCTGTAAATTAAACAAGATAACTGTGCGTAGGGGAGAAATTTTAAAATAAAAGCTATAACCTATTTATCATCCTGCTCATATAATTTAACATAACATAACATGTATAATTGCAGTTTTCTGTAAATAAACAATAAATACGATTCTGTGCAAGGACATTTTTGTTTTACATATTTTATATTATCTTGTTCAGCAAATATGCAAAAAAATTTGTACTGAAACATAATCAAAATACCCAAATTCTTACTGTGCAAATGTAAAGTATGTTTTTAACCTTGCTTTTCTCATTAATTTAATGTGAATTAAAGTTAGTTTGATGCTAAATTTCAGTAGCAAATTTTCAGTAACCACAAAAGAAATCAGTCCCCTAAGGGCAGGATTCTGTTAATGTAAATTGTGTAAATTATCTAATAGCTCACAAATACTTGTTATAAATGATGACTGGAGTCAGTTAGGACGAATTTTCCTTACTGTGTTTAACATGCAACCAAAACTGAACTGGACACCTCAAAATCACCAGGGCCTATTCTCTTTCACCACTGCATGTCACTCCTGCACACATGGTTCCCTTCACACATCAAGCATTCCTTGCTAATGACTCACTGGAGGTTAGCAGCAGTTAGCAGGGGAATGTGTTTTCTATTTGGACCATGGTTAATTTAGAAACCGATCTTGGGTACCGGAGACCGTTCAGAACCTGTTGATGCCATTTCTGATTTGAATAAGCAGAAACAGACTGTACAGTGTTAAAGATGGTAGCGGCATAACTGCCATATATTTTATATCACAATCACCATGTTTATATTATAAATTCTATAAACACAGTAACAGTAGTTTTAACAAAACTATCTTAACAACCTCTAAACCTACAGAATAGCAAATATTGCTATTTTAGAAAAGAACAAATTAGCACTGTGATCTATATATTGTATAAATCATATAAAAAGTAAATCAATGTATTATTTTATTTTAGTTTTTAGGCCTATTTAAAATATTTCCTTACATATTCTCTACCTCTTGGACTGAATGCTATATTACAATATATCATACCTTAAAATCTGTATCTATTCTTCCTGCACATACAGTGTATGCATTGCAACAAACTTTCCTTTCACTCTTGTAACACTTGCACAGATTAAAGACCTAGCTGACATAAATATATGAAACCAGTGCTGTGAGATGACACGTGTTAGCATGTGTCATTTCACGGACCATTACCTTGCCGTATCACTCACCAGACTATTTGTGCTGACAAACTGTTGGTGTCTATTATGATAGTATTTTGCTGCTACACTGACCACACATAAAGCTCGAAGTCATAAGTCATTTTATGAAGTCAAAGGGGCACTATTCCATCTTATTTTGCTTCCTTTTCAGTCCCCTCTTGCTCTTCTATCCCCATTCAAGCCTCCAGTAATCAGTCTGTCACATTTGGCTTGGATTACATGTCAGAAGGACTTTAGTGGCTCTTGAGGAAAATGCACAGGCCTTCTCCATCCTGAGGGCGAAACACAACACAATCTGGGGCTGTTTCAAGACCAAACCATACTGTGGCTGTGTTGACACGTCCATATGGAGCCCCAAAGTGCAAAACTTTAATAAGTAGGATAAGAAGAGCAAAAGGACATATGGACTTTTGTTCTAAAACCCACTTTGTTAGTCATAGTTTACTGTGTTTGTGTTGTGTGTTTATTTAGAGCAGCAGTTCTGGTTGGTTGGTAGTAGCTTGATAAATGTGATTGCCGCATGTTGAGCTCTGATATCTTAAAACCACTGACAATATGTACTGCACGTGTTTGGAAGATTGAGTTTATATTTCTGTGTATTCAGGGGCATGTACTCTTTTGTTTGTGTGTGCATTGTTGTATAAATACAGAACACAAGCGGATTTAAGAGCTTTATTATTGGTTTTACTGCTTGTCTGCTGTAGGAATTTTGCAAATTCACATTAAGTATATTACAGTATATGTATTTGTATACAAGGAACATTCAGTATTTCTCACATCTGTACAAATCAGTCCTGGTGCACAGTCAGTCATCTCACTATGAGCTACATTACCAGGGCTAATTGAGAAACCATACCCTTGAAAGACAGTATTAGTGCCCCACACCCCCCCTACCTCATTTGCATGATTACATTGTTACTCTCGAGTGCAATGTCATGACATGTTTACCTTCAGTTGGGTTTACTGTACAAACAATTCAAAATCTGGTCACCCTCCACTTAAAACCTATTGTAGCTATCAAAGCAAACACCGTCCAAGGACTAGTCTCCAGTTATAGTGTCTGAAAGGACGACACACTATGAAGGTGTAATGTTGACAATGTTGACTAGTGGATAGTAATGTTGATTAAGCTATAGTAGAACAGACAACAGTTTTCAAGGAAGGTTGTTTTACGATGATGGATAATATTGAACACAGCCATTAAACAGAAACTATTTTCTAAGGTGTAAAAAAAAACCAAAGTGTAGATTAAGCCAGATGGTGCAACGTTTCCCTTAAGCTTTTCAGATAAACCAATAATCTGATGCACCAGAACAGGAAAACAGGGGAAACAGCTATAGCCTGCTTGGCATAAAGCATGGAAACAGGAGGAAGCAGCACGTTTGGGTGGCTAAGCTAACTGGATGATGGCTGGAGCATTTTGGTTGGCAGTCATGAGAATAGTTTTGAATTTATCATCTTATTTTCAAAAAATAAGTGAAAACGTCAAACTATTACTTCAGCTATGAAAAGAGAAAAAGAAAAGTTGACTGAGTTGCGTTTTTTTTTTTTTTTTTTTTTTTTTTTTGGCAAATCAACAATGAAAACCTAATCTTACCACTATTTTGTATATGTGTTCCTTGATCATGTTCTGTCTTTTAAAACATGCATTATACTATTTATGTGATGGTGAATAATTTGTTAATTGCACCAAGTACCTTACAAAGGCACCTCTCTTTCCTTTGCCCTTTTTATCCATTAAACTACGTCATACAGTAACAAAGTCTCATTCACATATTGTACAGTGGCACCTTCCATGCTTTACCTAAAATAAAAAAAAAAACTAGAAAGGGACAGATTATTTACAAGTTAAAAAACAATAACTAAATTAGAGTTACTTACAAAAACAAAAATATACAACATCAGTGGACACCTGAACTAATTCCCAGGCACTTGTGATGTGAAACAAACGTACATAATTACACATTTAAGTGCTACAATCTAGGACTTTACCCTTTATATTTGTTATTTGGGAATCAAAATACATCAACCCTTATAGAGTATACCTTCATTTAAAGTAACACTACAGCATAAAGCTAGTGGTTAGTAACAATTCTCAATCTGTACCCAAGAGTAAGATGAAGTTGGTGATACAGTAAACTGTTTGCTCCTTCAAATGTTTACAACTGACAGCGAACATGGAGAAAAATCCTGATGGTCCTCATTTGGCAGCTTAACAACCATACCAACATGAATACAATGTTGAAGTGCGGTTTTGACAAATTTACACTAAAATGGCTGAAACACAACACAAAGAAGTAATAAGCACATACAATCAACGTGAGAGGAATGCATGCTTTTACTTAAGCTGATTAATGCAAATGCAAACAGTGAGGGCACAAGACACCCAGTTCCCCTCTCTTATTCATCCGTCTGAAGGATTGTCAGTCGCACCATGTCCATGTCTCCTTTTGAACAACTATTATAGGCTGTTCAGTTAATTATAGAGGGTGAGGAAGTGAGTGGAATATTCATGTAATACCAACATTAAAGATACCCTGAGAAATTAAACAAACAAAAAAAAAAAAAGATAGAAAACCTGGATTTTTGCTTTGCATCCATTGTCATTTTGTACTGTATGAGCATTTGTTTTGTCTTTTGCATGCTGTTTACTGTCAAGATAGCATTTCACCATCTATAGCACACATTGCAAATTATACAAATTATAGACATTTTGTAAGACACAGTTACCTTATTATACCATATTGGCTACAAGTAATGAGATTAAAGAGTATACAGTATGGTCCCCTCATGAGCGAGCTCCATACAGTATATGGCAGGATCGGAAGTTTTGTGTTTTCTAGAATAAAGAAGAATGTAAATACATACATGATGGACGTGTGTAGAGCACATGCATGGATACGTACTGTAAGTCTATGTATGTATGTCTGTATTTAGTGCTTGTGCACTTGTCTGGCTATTGTATATAGAGTACACACGTTAGTTAGTGGGTGACATGTGTTTTGACTTTTATGTCCTTCAGTTTTCTGGGTCAGCAGAAGGAGTCTGTGCAAGAACTCCTGAGTTATGCAGATAGGCCAGAGCACAGATACTGGAGTCTCATATTGCCTCGGTCATTGACCTGTCCCCAACACTATCCAGCTGGCAATGTCCAGCTAACAGTTCTTGTAGCACTTTCTGGAAAAGCAAAGATTTACAAAAAGCACTTCGGATGAAGCCAAAACTGAGATCATATCCATGGGTGCTGCAGCTCCATCTAACAGTATCTAAGTATTAAAAGTAGGAGTAAATAGCTGGACATTGCTTTTGTTTTTGCTAAAGGAGACCAGCTTCACTCAAAAGGCGTCAATACACTCTTCCTCAAGTTGTCAAGTATCCTGATACTCTGCAGTACGCTGGCTCCTCCTGGTAGCAGAAACAGACACAACCCATTTGTCAACCTAAATTCATGGCATGTAAATAATGCTGCTTGTCAGGTATGGTCCATCGACCTTTAGTCCTCTTTGGTAGCATAGTTTTAAAAAGTATGTAGAAGTACAACACTGGTGTATGAACACTACAGTTCAGTGTTCCTACAGTAACTGTTTATGCATGTTTAAGAACGTCCAAATAAAAATACTGAGGATGAAGATCTGCTTTAACTTCAAAAGCCCTACAGCTGCTCAGTGGATGATAAAGTCTGAAGTGTAAGCTGGGTGTCAAAGCGTGTGTAAAGACAATGAGATAAATATAGGCAACCTGCTTCCATACTGTTCTACACTGTTTGGATTTTGAGATATTAGAATAACTGATTTAAGAACATTGTGAAAAGTTTTGCCTTCCTTTGCACTGATTTGATTCGGTGCATTATTATTCTTTCAGCCTTCTGGCATCTTCCTACCTTCACTTGTCATCGCTGTGACTGCTGGCTTCTTGAGGGAATTGAAACTGAAAGCGGTTCTAGCATGATTTGTCTGGGGTGTGGGAGACCATGAAATAATATTAAAGTTAAGGTTCAGGTGGTTTGCTCTCTGTTGAACATAAATCAAACTACGGACGTGGCGGTTGGCTTTGCAGCACTTGGGCTGAGCACCAGGCTTTGAGCGATGTCGTCACGGTTGATCTTGCGCAGCGCTGTGCACAGTGTGTCAATGCTCGCGCAGTCCTTGCTCGCCCAGTCAGACAGGAGCGCGCGTACAGGATGCTCTTCCTGCCGGAAGGTCGCGATCCGCTCTTCCTCGTATCCCAGGAGGCCCGCCAGATTGCACCAATCGCTGTCGTCCATGTGGTTGCAGTCATCTCCATCACTACCTCTGAACAGCAGCTTCTCCACTTTCTCTCTGGTGTGAAGCGGAAGAAGCAAACAAGGTTCTTCATCCATGGTGACAACTGCAGAAGGAAAAAAAAACACATTTATATAATCTTATTATATTATTTATTTTTAGTTTTTTAAATGACTGACATGGTCCACATGCAGGAATAATGTTCCCTATCAATCCCCCTAATAGAAATAACTGAATTTCAATTCAATTGAACATAGAAATTGAATGTACCATGATAAAGATTGAACCTACATCCTGTTCATGAGCTTCTCAATTGGCTGTAAATACTGGCAAAGGAAATAATAGAGTGTACATTTCCTGCTGCAGCAGCAATGGTTTGTTTGGAGTAAATAGAAGATGCACTGCATGAGCAGCAACAGCTTTCCTCTCTGACAAGTCTGACAACACAGATTGTTTAAAACGATCAGAAAGCGATTGCTGTCCAAACATGAGTAGAGAACTTCAGTCAGAATACTTACTCTTGTACCACTTTGATTCCTTCCTTTATTATTATCCATGCAAGCATACAAAATTTTCTCAAACTGGTTTGTCAGGGAAGGATAGGAAACAGCCAGGAGCATGTGCTGCCAAAACAACAAACACTGTAGCTCTATCAGTGCTGTAATCCCGGTCTGTTGATTTGCTACAGTAAGTCTTAAAGGTCGTATTCAAGGTTGAGTTGATGAAAACGATGGCTCGTTCCTGAGGGGAAATTCTTTTCTTGCAGCTGATGTAGCAGGACAAATCAGGGTGTAGCCTTTGTTTTCATTCACAGAAACTCAAAATTCTGGTTTCTTCATGGGTTGTAAAGCACATTTACAGAGAAAATCAGTCCCATGTAAACACAGACTTTTGTGCTGTCACTCACTCAATTTAACTACTTTATTTTGATAAATGAGGGTTATTGAATTTCTTGGTATCTGGGAGTGGCCTCTGTGAAGCTACACATATTGTTGTGTTACCTGTCTGCGCCTGAGTCTGGCCTTGCTGCTCCTGCAGACTCTGGCTGTCCACAGATATACCACTGTCGCTGTGCAGCTTCTCCCCCTCAGGTGACGGTGTCTGGTTCTGGTTGGCTGTGCAGTTGTTGGCTCCTTGCTT
Source organism: Anabas testudineus (assembly GCF_900324465.2). NCBI lineage: Eukaryota > Metazoa > Chordata > Actinopteri > Anabantiformes > Anabantidae > Anabas > Anabas testudineus. Next base: position 9,280,648 of record NC_046628.1, read on the forward strand.
GTTCTGCTTACAGCTGTTCCACCTGATTGCAAATGAGTTGGAAGAGAAGAAAAACATAATATAATGTATATGTATTATTATTAATGTAAAATATTGATTAAAGACTTTTGACTTAAGGGTAACAATCTATTATCATATTTACATAATCTCTCTATTTAATTTCAGTGTATTGTATATGCATTAAAAGCTTGTTTAGATTACAGAATATAAAATCAGCCAACAACCTTTATTTATATTCTCCAAATCCCTGACTGCAAATCCCACCCCATGCCTTTAAATGACTTCAATCATGAACCAATACATCTTCTCTTTCTAATCTAAAAAGTGGCAAACATACACCTGTACATTGGGAACATACAAAAAGCTTGATTATCACCACAGCGTGTTTGTAATGCAGCGAAAAATAATAATAAAAACGTAACCATGTGTTCCTTTGGTATTTGTGCACACCCAGATCAGGTAAGAACACAAATGACTTACAAAAACATCCTTAGGATTATCCAGCATTAAAATAGATACTCAGAAGGTGTGCCTCTTCATAAAAGATTATGGCTGAGTACTCTGCCAAGAATAACCCACAGAGCAGATTAACTCACAATACAGGGCTGTGATGTCAGCTTCGAAGAACATTAGCCCTGTGGTATAATGACAATAATAATAATACTAAGTGGTAATAAAACAGGACATAGATGTTCTACTTTTTAAAGACTTTTAATGCCACTCATTTTAAAGTCCTCATACCAGAACTTGCTGAAGAGTGCTATGTTTTATTAGATTGGATCCTCCACATGAGAAAAACTTTCTCTCAACCTGCAAATCATTGTGCTAGTTTTTGTCTGAGGGGCTTCTCAGAACACCACTGCTTTTGTCTAGTAATGCAGCATCGTGTCATCAGGTATGTCATTTATCTCACCTCTTGAAGATAATAAAAGCCACGACGCCAACTACAACAGCTGCCAGGATGGAGCAGTAGATGGGGATGAGTTTGTCGTTCAGACCCTGGTAGAGCCTCTTGTGGGAATCGCCATCGGTGGTGGAGGTGGTGGTGGTGGTGCTGCTGCTGCTGCTGCTGCTGCTGTCGGTCGGGCCCTGTGGTGGGAAGTCATCTGTTAGAATGTCATCGTTGGGCGTGAAGAAATCCAGGAAGGTTGTGGGAGACACTGACGGGTACTGGACTGTAAAGGACACACAGGCATACACAAATTCAATATGAGTTCTGAAAAGGAACATAACAATAACATGCAGCCGATCGTTTTTATATAATTATGAATATATATTATAAGGGATGGTTCTAGGGCAAGGGTCAGCATTAACTGATTACATTTTTTCTTTCACAAGCAGAAAGGCGTCATGTTTATGGCCACTTGATTTACTGTCTTAACTCCTTGTAGAAGATGGAGCAACATAGATTGTTTTAATCTCTGCTGATCAGTTTAATGTAGAGCGGTGATCTATCGACAATCTCTTTTCACTTTCGTTAGCTTTATCCCCCAGACCCAATGTTACTATAAATGTTTCACACACTCCCACACATATATTACCTCCCACATCACTCGGTCATTTCCCCTCCTCCCCAGAGAGCCATTAACTTGGGTAAGAGCAAGTGTCCATCCCGTCCTGCCCACTTTCCTCCGACCATTAACGCTAAGCAGACATGTTCACTCCTCACCACGGATGTGGAAACCTATCCTTGTTTGTCACTTACTTACAGTTACTCACATCATCAACAGGAAATCATCGTGTTGGCTTCCAAGGACTCTAAATACCTCAGGAGAGCCGCTGAGTGCAAGACAGCCATCTTCACTAATGAGGCGAAAACATTTGTAATGAGTGTTTATTTAGATGGATGCAAGGAGTTGCTGCGGGGCTGTAGCTGAAGGAATTCACTTCACTTTCACTTTATGTCAACACCAATATACTTAATATTCTGTTACGTTATTATACTGGTTGTCTTCCACTAAAAATATCTTCTCTTATGGTGACATTGTTGTTGTCTTGTCGAAGTGTAACAGGAAACTTGTTTTACTGAAAGTTCAGCTACTGTGCAAGTTTGGTTTGACGTGTGGCACGTAAACTAGTTTTGTACAACTGTCCCAACTTCGTGTCAATACATTGCACTAACATGCCCCATGTGAAAAAAGTGCCTAAAAACACAAATTCTCTACAAACAGGCTTATGGCGATATCAAATTCCTTCCCAGCCTCCTTAAAATCCTGCTATAGACAAACACAAATACATACACACCACCACTGCCAACATAGCTTGTGTGTTAAACCCCATCAAGACACACACACACACACACACACACACACACACACACACACACACAGTGGAAACTAGAAACCATTCATTGACAGAGATCTTCTTTGTCCATCACAAATGCCCCCTCCCCATCTTTTTATCCTTCAGCCTTCATTCTGTCCATTTTACCTCTGGCTACACTCCTATCAGGCATTTCCCTTTTCTGTCAATCAGTCCGACGCTCACTTTGATGACATGTTCTCCCTCCATTCAGCCCATTTCTTTTCTCTAAGCCTCTTCATTGAAGGATTTCATCAAACCTTTGTATCTATGTCTTTTTCTGTGTGTTCATAAAACTTCCATTCATCCATTTACTCCACACAACTGTAGCATTACTATACTTTCCTGCCCTCTCTCCTCTAGTATTACCAGTTAAAATAAAGCTTTTCATTTAAAATAAGTGTATTTACTGAACCACTAACTCAGCCTCTCATATTGTTTGGTCTTGCCTAGGAGGGGAGTCACCGTCTCCGACTGAGCTCATCTTGATGACAGTGCACGAGACCTCAGTGATCATTTTATTGGTTTAAAAGGTGGTTTAAAATATAGATGAATAAATGGAAATAGTTGAAAAAATGTTTAAACTTCTGATTTAACAGGATTTAGTGCCTGCTTTTATCTTATGTGACAGTAAACCATGGAAGGATTATGACAAAATGAGCCAGACATATAAATCCTACCATACCTCTTTTATACTCTAGGATCCCTCATTTGTAGTGATTCGAATTTTTTTTTTTTATGTTTTATGTCTCTTTTTGAATATTTTTCTATTATTTGTGGTCACTTTGGCATAACTTTGCATCTTGTAACTGAGCTCTGTGACTTTCAAACAACTATAAAATATCAACAGTCACTTACAGAGCCTGTTAAAAGTATAGGTTCAGTCAACTATAACACGTACGTATGCATTTGTTGTTAAGCTTGTCATTTAGTCGTTTTGGAATTTTCCTCCCAGCCTTATCTAATAATAAATTAACTGGAAATCCAGTTACACATACTTTATATGTGTAATTAGTGTTCAGAGTGAATGTGTACTGTATGTGTGAGGTACCCTGCAGTAGCCACACCTGAGTTAAACTCCTTATCTAAGCCTCCTACAGAGTCTTGCAAACAGGTGTTGCTGCTGTTTCAACACCATATACTTAACTTTGGTTTGAAACAAGAAGGAAACACACGTTTTTTTGTTTTTTTTATTATATGTCATTACACCAGACTGTGCCAAGACCTGCCCAACAAAACCTAAATTGCTTGTGGCAGTGAAAGATATTTCATAGTATTCATATTGTTACAACATGCAAAAGTGAGAGGATAGGTGAAGATTACTGAAGAATGCTGCTGCCCCTGTTTGTCTGATTTACTTTTGACATATGTGATTGGTTTTATTTCATCATCTCACTCTTTTTTCTCACACTGTCTCCTTTGTCCTTGAGGCCTCTGGCTTTGTTCCTGCCATCTAATTTTCTGTCCACGTGTCCCATAGAGAAAACTCCCCCGAATGTGTATGCATGTTGGTGGATTTGTACAGGATGCAAGTGTGTGCACGTCTGCGCCTGTGTGTGCCTGTACGTGTGCCTGTTCTGCAGCAGAATGTGATCAGCACTGGTAGAGGTCAACCAGAGAAACCCGAGAGCGCAGAGGAGTAACTCCATCGTTTTTATCGACCAGGCCACATTTTCAGCATCTGTTCCCTCTCTGTGTTCGCTCAAGCTTTCTGCATCTCATTCTTTTCTGGGACTGTCTATTTCCCTTCCTGTGTGTGTGTGGTTGTGTGTTTGAACTTTTAAACCTTATCTATAGAGAATTCTGAAACACATAAATTGCAGAAAACATTGATTCCATCTATCATTATGACATAATGCAACAAATGAGCCAACAACACAAAGGGATCTGTGAAACTCCCTATTTATGCCACAGTGCAGTTATTCAGGCTGCTAAATAACATAGTTATCACAGAGAAAAAGACTTGGCTTGCCACAGACGTATTTCCCAAACAGATGCTATAAATCTTCATGAGGACAAAACCTTGACTCCCCATGCAGAACTTCTGGCAATGAATGAACGGCACAAGCGAAAGCGCAAGTGTTGTGGTCACCCTTGGACCAGAAAGACTCACTCATGCCAAATCACCTCCAAAAATTTCCCCTGGCACTTCGAGGGGCAAATTCCTGAGGGATGGCAGGCGACTTATAGAGGACTGTGTCATGGTGACAAGGGGTCGATTCTTGTTTGGCAGCAGAGAAAGAGACACAGTAGACTTTAAAACGTACTTTATCTTTACAATGCTCATACTGTGTGGCAAAGGGAGCAAAGGGGTTAAAGTGAGGAGGTCAACTCTGGCCATACAGCCCAAGTCAGTGCGGATATAAGTCTATAGATGTGTTCAAGCCAACACAGTACACAATGAGTGGCTGTGCAATACAAAGACAGTGAATTATTGAGTCAGAATAGGGGTGGGGATTCTTCACAGCTATTGATGTGGCAATGCTTTGGATGCTGGAAATCAGGAATGTCAATGGCATTTTGTTCTTTATCATTTTCCCCATTTCTCTTTCGCTTGCTAGACCCCTCCTACACACAGGCTATGTCCAATCATAGCCGAGCAATCATGAGTAGGCACATCAGGCCTGTCAAGTTCAACCAATGTCCATTGATCTCTAGTAGTAGTGAGTTTTATAAACTTTCAGCCAAATTATAAAACTAACACTAGCTAAATGATTACATTTTTAAGAAACCACTGTTTGTGTGCATATTTACCGTTCAAGAACAGAAAGCTCAAGTACAGGAGTCTTTAGTGACCAGTCCAGCTCCTCCGTTTCATTCACTCTCATCTCCTCTTTCCCTCTTTTCACCCTCTTCTTTGTCTCGATTTAGCTGAACTGATCTTGCCCTGAGTGCTGCGCATGGTGCTGGTTAGCAGCTTATGCTTTCTGATTTCTGGAGGGCAGCCTGTCGATCGCTAAGGTCAACCAAACTCAGGAAGGAAACAGCTCCCTCCTCCTACTCACCTATCAGTTTAGTAACTAAATGCACTTGGCCCCGTCACCCCGCCCTCCTTCTTTTCCCATCTTGTTTCCTCTCTACCCCACCCCTTCGACCTTCATCTATAAGCTGCCTCTGATCCATAATGTTCAGTAAGTCATCTGATTGATTTCAGTCTGTGCGTAGGAGCGAGGGTATCAGTGCCCTTGTGCATATTCTTTGAGTGTGGTTTGTGAGTCATATTCAAGTGATCCTTTAAACTACCCCTTTGTGCATGTATGTGCATGAATAATATAATTGCACGTCTGCTGCAAACCACAACCTGTTGCCCCCGGTGCCACAGAACCAAAAAAAAAAAACAGGCTTTGGTTAATAGGTCAGCTCACATATGTGCTGTCAATTCTTGGTACAATCTCAAGAAGAGAACAGGGTCACTTCATTGGCATGAAAGCCTCTGTTTTCCATGAGCCTTGAGGGCTTGCAGCCAAAACCTCAGGCTGATAAAGAAAGGGAGCAACTACTCTGTCAAACTCAAGCCTTGCTAATGCAAGCGATATTAAAAAGCTTTGTTAAAGTGGTTGGCCACTCCTATTGATAAATCATTTACAAATAATCTCTCTCTGGCCTCACACAGGTATCACCCTGTAACCAATCCTTTTATTAGTCATAATTCACAACTGTAGCACAATCAATCCTTTGCTCTACAAAGCAAACACCTCAACATCTAGCAGCGGTTAATTATAGTTACCACTACTGTCTTAGCTGATTTATAATAATACAATAGATTCCCCTTTGAAGAGCAGTTAGTAAGATCGCCAGTTTTAATCAGCTTCACTTGCTTGGTTGTTGTGGTAACCCCTGGATTGTGGGGATGATGCCATGTTGTTCAGTGCACATCCCCAGGGAAAACTTGCACTGCCTGATCTTCCAACAAAAAACGCCTTAACATACAAGCCTCCCATGACCTTTAACCTCTGACCTCGCTCCACTGGCTGAATAAGAATGTAAGTTATATTACTCTTTTTTAGATAAGCATCCCGCCTCCAGACCCTTAACGGTCAGTCTAGTCTTACAAAGTCTGGTCTGTATTAACATGTTTTACCACCAGAGAGATTTTTTTCTGTCTTCATAAGACTCAAAACAAACCACTAATCCCTCTGGAAGTGTGGGAGGAAATTAGATTTTCACCCCACACATCAGCTGACTCTAACTTAAAGTAAAGCATTGCTAAGACATCACAAGGGAAAATTCACCACTGGGCTAAATTCAAATACGATCCAAACAGATACAGTGGTAAATGCAGCTTTCAATTTAAAGATATCCTACAGTGTAGTCAGAGTGATATTCTGGTCCTTCCACCTTTAGTTAAACTATGTCTTCAGTGTCTCATGTTACGGCTTGTCTTTTCACAGGCAGTGGCCTTCTGTGTGTTCCTCTCTCTCCTTTTACCCTCCTGACTGTGTTTAGCCTTCAGGCCTGTGTCGCCTGACTCCACAACACTAATGGATGTGGCCGTCTGGCAGCGCTACTGATTTGTAAGTATTGATAATGCTTGTGCTTCGGTAAAAAGATTACATTAGCAATAAAGAGCGCGTGATTTGATTAGAGTGAGGAATAACATAGGATGATGAAGCCCATACACAGTGGGCGGTGAGCCAACGTGCCTGGAAACGCAGCAAATTCACATTCGTTACAAAGTATACTGTGTTAGTTATCTAAAAGATGTTTTAGTATTGGAGATCTGTTTCTTCATATCTTGATGTTGGATGAATCATCTCTCCATCCACTGTAATTCACTCACAGACCACAAGTTGAATCAAGTTCATTAAAGCATCATCAATGGAATATGTTTTTTATATAACAGAGAAGCACTTCATGTTGGCTCTACTTGAGCTTAAAATAATAAATATAATAATAATGATGTCTTGATGCAATTGTTTGCAACAACTGCATCAAGACTGTGACTCACTCACCAAGTTGTTGGTTTGTTCTTTGATATGCTATTCTTCCTTCAATATCATCTTCAGCAGGTAATAATCCTAATCATAACCCTCTTCCTCCACTATTTTATCACTTGTGGTAGTAATGGAGAGGCCAAATAGGTAGATTAACCTCTACCATGAGTAAATTAACCTCTGTCTTCCTATTGGTGGAGGTTAATCTTAGACTCATCAGTCAATAAAACTTCCAGAACTTCTGTGACTCATATTGGTATTTTTAAGCAAATTCATACCTGGCTTTCTGATTCATGATGTTGATGAGGGAATTGCATCTTGTTTCATTGTCTCTGTATTTCGGCCTAAGAAGTCTTGAGTCGCATTGTAAATAGTAATACCTTAACCCCTGCTCTGTGGAGGTTCTTGGTTCTCAACTTTCACAATGCTTCTGTCATAAGCTGTTACTGTTTTCCTTGGCCGACCTCGTGCTGTTTATGTCGCTCAGTAGCCCAGTGGGTTCAAAAGGCACAAATAAAGCACAAAAGGTGCTATGTTATATGTCGTGTAATATATCAAGGTGTAAATGCCATCAAATAAAAGCTAAAATGTCTGTGTGATCTGAAGTCCAAGAGTCTTCAATTGACAGCAAAAACTAGTCATTAAATGACAGCTGATCTGACAGATGTTTGGACACATTCAAAAGTTAGTTGGGAAAACAGCTCTTGGTTAACATCAGGCTCCTTTGCCTGAATCACCACGGGGTCTTACAGTGTATGAATATTAAAGATTAAAAATAGCTTGAATCCTCTAGTGTGATTTAAGTTCAAGGGAAAATGCAAATTCTTGCCTAAAGAAGTAAACATATAATCAGGTCATTCTAAAAAAGTAGTCACAAATAAAAAAAAGAACATATCTAAATTAGTTTCACTGTCTGTTTTAGTTATTACTGGCTCCTTCAAGTAGCCCCATGGGTTAAGCTGAAAGCTCTCGCAGGCCAAATGGGATCATGGGAGAGGCACAAAAGAGTCTCTTTTGCCTGAGATTCACTCCGTCTTCACCACTGTGATAACAACATCCTTTAAACCGCTGCCCCATCAGACTGCATGGATGATCAACAGACTCCTTTTATTGTCATCTCACAAAAGCGTTGATTTAATCTGTGAGGCATCAGGTCATTGGAATGAGCAGTGACTGCAGTCATAAGGAATTTGTGATTTGGAGTGTGATACCCACAGGGTGCAATGATATAAAAGAAATTCAGAGTCCTGTTCAAATGTATGACCTCCTTCTAAATCCTCAATATAGAAAGAGTGTGGTCTTTGTGTCGTTGGATGGGATGAGTCGGTGAAGACAATGAGACAAGCTTCGGAGTGGCATTTAGGTCGATCAGTCAACAACGTCTATAGTGTCGTACTGAGATGATCTGATTATGTGGCTGACAATGTGGACGTCCAGTGCGTCAAACTGTCTTCACAGAGCTGGACGGCAAATATGTGCCACTATTCAGTCCTTCGTGACCCTGGGCACCGCACCCCATCATTCAACTTGACTGGCTCCGCACAGAAGTTCATGATAAACTTGCTCAGTGATTAGACAGGATCAGCTCACAGTCATTTGATAAATAGTCACAAATGTTACAAAAAACATGAATTTAATTCATTATATATCTGATGAGATCTGCTGTATCTATATCTCTAAGTATTGCTGTCAGTACAAATAAGGAGTGCTCATCTCATTTTTGGTGCTAAAGCCTAAATAATAGCTATGTTGCTCAACATCATCCACAGATTTCCCCTTGCTATAAAGAGACATGGATGCCACATTACATGCAGGTACGTAAATAAACTTGACTATGAGCCTGTGTGAGTTAATTGTCTTACCTTGACAAACTGTGTCACTGACAGAGGTGCAGACCTGCAACACCTGCCCATCATCACAGGTGGTGCAAGGGATGCATGGCTCCCGAGAACTTTCCTGGTCTGAGTATGTATCCCCATTGCACTCCTCACATGTCGTGTCATGGTCTCGCTCACAGCTGAGCAGCATGCCCTGGCCCTCGGGACACTTGGTACATGGTTCACACTTCTGAGAGAATGCGTTGAAGTAGTAGCCGTAGTTGCAAACGCAGATGGCATCATTGGCGTCTGTGCAGGGTGTTTCCATGCGGAGTAGACCTGTGCATTGTGTGCACGCCTGACATTTCTCGGTGTGACTGAAGTTTTCTGAAAAGGTTTCACCTGAAAGAAGAGAGATGGAAATGATTATTAAACTTTTAAGCAGTCGACAGTGTATTTCCTCCCTAGAAAAGCACAATACTTTGAAAATGAAGTCGACTACTGAAAGTGGAAACAACCATATCAATTTGCTTTTAAAATGCAGTAACATCTGTTTACAAAGGAAAAGGTTGTTTTATGTTTTACAATATGTTTCTTAGATGATGAACACGTCACACCACCTATGTTTTGTAAGATTTCCTAGGACACATATACTGTATCTGCAGAGGACATAATCAATATTGCATGTTTTATGGAATTATATTTCGGCTGGATAGAGAACTGGGAAACACACTAAATTATGCAACAGACCCATTTGTAAGAGCAGCTTGTGTGTGTGTGTGTGTGTGTGTGTGTGTGTGTGTAAACAAGGTATTAATCTCAATTTTAAAATCTCTACCACTTTTAAATTGCCATAATAATCCTAGTTATTTAAAGGTACGCCAAATATTAGCTAGTTCTAACTTTATATTTGTATTTTCTGCTTTCTTTTATCTTATGTCAGTAAAAACTGGTATATTTGTCATATTACAGACAATAATTGTAACTCTAATGTAAATAAACTGCTCTGATGAATATCTCCTTTATGTGAAAATGTTAACAAATTAACTATAGCTGTGTGATTTCAACCTCTTATCAATCAGTTGCAGCTTCAAGGGAAATGTATGGAGATTCCTTTATGAACTACATGAGTTACATTACATGTTCGCATAACCACCAGTCAAACACTAAACATATTCAATACATGATCATCGAAGACAAAGATATCCAACAAATATTAACATTCCAGTAGTTAAATTAAACTCATCTGAACTGTGTGTGGTAGGAGACAAGGAGTTTTTCTGGCATGCAGTCTCCATGTAGGTCTTTCACTGCTCAGTGTCTCAAAGCATATCAAGTTTTCAGTCCGTACCACTGGCCCACCAACCATGGCAAACACTCAGATGATGAGGAGATTAAAACAGAGATGAGGAGAGATAGACACAGACAGATGGAGCGATGACCAGAGAGGAGAGTCTGTGTGTCATTTGAGATGAATCACTGTGTGCAATTCAGTCTTAAATTGGTGGTGTCAAATGTGAGTCTTTCACATTTTTTGCCTAATTATGTCTCTAGGACGTGAATAAACCCCCACTCCGCTCCATCTCGTATGTGGGTCTGTTAGTGTCCAGTCATGTGCTGTTACCCCCTCTTCATCCCCATTATCTCCAGCAACAACACACTCAGACTCTCCTCACCCCCACTCCCCATGAGTGCTTTCAGAGCCATTATCATAATGCCATGCATCAATAATGCAAGTCAATACATTAATAATGCTGGCCTGCAGCATGGGGAGGAGGGTGGTCATGGAAGCAGCAGGAGGAGATGGGTACAGTTTGTCTTTTCCTGGCTCAGCATATCATATCATAACAGTCCTCTTTTTTTTTCTAACATTCAATCCTTCACTTTGTTTTCAACACCCATAAAAGGACTCATGAGTTAACTGCTCTGGCTACTTCACAGTGTGAGGTGTGCAAGTGGTTCTTGGACATGTTCGTACGTGTGTGTATGTGTGTGTGTGTGTGAAGGAAGAATGAGCCATTAGCTTCTTGTCTCCATTCCAGCTGTACTTGCTCTGTTTCATCTCAACTCATTTGCTCATTCACCCAAACTCCTCCATGTGTTTCAGCTGGCTTCCAGAGCACTGTGAACTATCTGTAACCATTTCTTATAAATGGATGTTTGTGCACGTTACACGCTATCAGCTGTGAGCGATAGACCTATAACAACATGTATCACATAGGGTTTGGTGGGAGTTGATGTTGAAAGAAGGGACTGTGACAAGAGTTTTTGTTAATATCTTAAAAAAATGAAAATAGGCCAAAGGTGCAAAGAAATATTTAATGTTAGGTTGTAAAAAAATGATAAAATAACAGTCTTTCCAGAAAAACAAAGTCAAGGGGTAAAAAACCTTCTCATATCTATGAACGTAGACTTGGCTGAAATAACTTCCTGCCTCTACCAGATTGTATCAGTTGTAGCAAATTATCCTAAGCCTTTGCTAAGACTAACAATGCTGCTGCAAAACTGATTTTTCGTCTGCCCAGATGACTGATATGAACACAAATCTATAAAGGGAATTTAAAAAATGCATGTGATGGTGACATACATAATGCAAAAAATGTGGTATAAATATCTTCTGGACAAAAATTAACTAGATCCTTGAGATGTGGACATGGAGAAACAAATTTAAAACTGAGATGAAGAACTGTTAAACTGCATCGTACTATAATGGAGTTACCATAATATCAAGTTTCCTACTTGTAAACAGCATAACTATAATGCATTTCATGAAAGCTCATTATATCCGACAAATCTAAATTAGAACAAACACCCTTTAATAATTTTCTTACACAATCGATCTTTAATTTGGGGTTTTTGGAGAAGGTAAAATAGCATCCACTATCCAAACTTCAACGCTTACATAAAATGAATCACTAGGCCCCATTCATGCTGCTTCAGTGTGAAAACCAAAGTTTGACAGAACAGCTTCTAGCTTCGTGGTGCAGGAGAAGTTAAAACGTAAAATGTTAAAACACTTCATCATAGCTTAGCTCTACAGCCTGCATTACACATCCAATCAATACGTTTGATGGGTTCCTAAAATATCATTGTGATGTTATCTGATGGACAACTAGCTGCTTTGAATTATCAATTTTCCATGAGTCAGTGCAGAGCCTGTCTTGCCTCGTGACAGTTTTGAGAGCCTGTCATTGTCTGTGTTTGTTCATGTCTGAGCAGAATAAGCAGTGGGAGACTGAAAATAATCACACTGAAAATCTCCGTGTTGTGCAACTGAAAGCACAAACTTCACAGACGCAGTTGATGAGAGTCATTTTAAGAAAATATATTGAGTTTTTGCACAGATAGAAGAAATTAGGAGCAGCCTGGGGTGTAGTGTTTTTATATTAGGCAAGAAAATGCTATCGAGATTTATCTCTTGATCCGAGAGACACTTGTAAAAGCATACATCATTCCAAAGGAGACACACAGAGTGCAAATAAATCATTTTCTCTCTGTCCATGTTCTTTGTGACTTCTCTCATGACCTGAAGTCTGACTCGTTTTCTGTCTGTGGGCCTCCTTGGCTTCTGGTTTGCCATCATTCAATGACCAAGGGAGGTTTACAACCACTTCCTGGCCTGGACAGAATATAGTCAGACAGCAAGGAAAACTCTGGGAACAGTGTAGAAACTGGCTCTGGACCAAACCTGGCCTCAGCAGGCACAAGTCAACCTTTGGTCTCATATCATAGCATTACAATAAAACTTAATTGTTCATTTGTTTTCCTTACACTAGCACAAAAATGTGCCCCGACACAGAGAGCCTTAAATATCCTTTGGGGCTCCTAGGTCACCAGTCTTGTTTACAAAATCTAAATCTACACTGCTTACCATCTTAATCACTGTGACATAACAACTTGTCTGATGGGCCAAATATCATCCGCTGCATTTTTTTTTTCTTCTGCAACAAATTTGGACCGGGTCCCACTCTTGATCCTCTCAACATTAGTGTCCTCATAAAGTCTTTCAGTCCAACACAGCTTCACTCCCTACATGGTAAGGGCCACGAGGAGGGCAGTAATGCTGGTGCACAGTTACGTCTGGCATCTAGTTTAGCTCCTAACGTGCAACCGAATCATCTATATTACAAGCTGCATATTTTTCAGGATGTTTATTAGTCACGGACATGCCACACAGCTATCTGGTCAAAAGGGCTTCAGAAGCACTGCTGATAAGTAAAACAGTTTCCTCCACCATCCAAAACATCTCTACCATTACTAACTTTAGGAAACAGCTATTCTGTATTATGTGTCTTGCATAGCCTAAATCTGGCTTCTTCAGGGAACAGTGGGTACAGTAGGGTGTTTGTATGAATACATAACATCCACAGGAAATATCACCTGGCAGTAATTTAACATTTAATGACATGGATGAAAACCTAAAGCAGAGATTATGACTAACATACATGACATATTAACACTATAAATTATATCATCGTCAACGTTTGTGTAACGTTATTTCGTGTTACTCACTGTCAAGACAGGGAGCGCAGACGGTCTGTGTGGTGCCGCAAGGTCTCAAGACGCCCTCACCGGGTGGACACTGCTTGCAACATTCCCCGCTGGTCGTAAACTGGCCCGATGAGCATTTCTCCTTATCAGCCAGAGCCCCAATCTGCCAATCACCAGAGAGATCATTCATTCAAAATCGACAAACAAACACAAGATCGTACATTAACACTTAACATTGTTGCATTATTGTTCATTTACCATCTTATTCAGACAGTGTGAGCAATTCTTTTTCCCCCATCTGAATCGTTTCTAGAGGCCTGTCATTGGTAAAAACCTGTATTTCACAAGACAAGGCAGCAGAAAAGAAACTAAATAAACAGTACTCTCATTCCTTTAATCATCTCGCATCCACTAAAATTTGTGTTGGAACCACTAAACCAATGGTTCCCACCCCAGGGGTCATGACCGTGCAAAGGGGCTGCAAGATAAATCTGCACTACCTCAACCCTGTTCACTTTTCCAAGTTATTTTCTCTTATTTTTTGCATGTTCTTGTGAAATACAAGACAGATTAGCCTTTATGTGTTTCTCAAATTTGTAGTCTGCACACATCCTGTATCCAGTTAACAAAGATCACAAGCTGAAAAGTCTGGAAACCACCAACTCCACACACATGAATGACTTGGCTTTAATCTAAAACTGCATCCAATATGTGCATATTTAAAGATACAAACTGCACATAGACATAAAAAGCAAAACACACAAGGATCACACACCCAGACCAGGTAAAGCTGAATTATGTCCTCTCTGCATTCCTCAAACAGTAACCTGCTGAGTGCTTTATCGTCGCTGTTCACAGGTAAGGTTTGTGCGTGCTGCTACACATGCACGTGTCAATGCAGTAGCACGCATGCACACTTGCACACTCACGCCAGTGGTTGGAAGTGTCTGAGAGGCTGTATTTATGTGAGTTAGCATGGCCTTTTACATTGAGTCATTATAAATCTTAGTTTTTTCTTTCACACCCTGATGCAAACCCTGATCTCCGCAGCAAACCTTGATAAAAGTAGTGATTGACTTTTGACACCGAACCACGGGAGATGTCTGTCTTTCATTCTCCCCACATGCATGAGGCGGGATTGTTTTTAGCTTGTCATTTATGAGGTTACGATGTTCTGCTTTTGGGCAGTATATCTCTTTCTGGTTGACAGAGAAGCTCAGATCACGTCTCAGACTTGTGGCATTTGAAAGTATATTACAGTTTTCTTCACACACATTCATGAGAAACATGTAAATCATCTTCCTCTTTCCTGATTTGAATATTGTCTGCGGCACTCTTCGAAAACTGAATGCTGAGTAAGAATAAGTCATAAACCTATTATCACATTTTGAGTGTGTGTGTATTGTATGTTGAGGTGTATGTTGCTCTATAAATCTCCATAAATCGTCAGGTGTCAGGGTTCAGGTGTGTGTGGAATGCTGCCGACAAGACAGGAGGACCTCTGCAAAACATCAAGTGTCCCCTCAGGCACCTCTGCGTCAGCTGGCAGATAATATGTGTGTGAGTGCATACGTCTCTCTCCCTTCGTGGTGTCACGGCCCATTCACCTTCAAGTATCTGGGATTCAATTATCCACGCTGTTCGTGTTCAAGAATGTAGAAGAACTATGTGGGGAGATCACATAAATAAACATAAATATAAATAACATTTTGTAGTTTCCTAAAATCAGGAAGGCTTTTTGGAAATTGGGAGATTTCAGGTTAGTCTTCTCGAGATGATGACAAACGTTGTGCTCTTGCCGTCCAGAAAAAGAAGGATTTTTGAGTGTCAGCTTGTTTGTATTAAGTTAAAACCTGAAAGAGTGACATTAAGGATGTGACAGTAACTCTATACATATTTTAAAAATGTTTCACAAGCTGTCTTCCTCAGAACCTCGTTGACTCAGAAACCTTTCTCCCTCCCCTTTCACCACAGCACTCTCTACGCCTCACGCACGCAACAAGCGCTCATTATGAGGCTGAATCCAATCTGTCGCTGCACACGCTGTCTCACCGCTTCCCCTCATCTGCCCCCTGTACACGCCCAGCAGCATGCATGCATTTGCACAAACACATTAACAACCTCACTTGTGAACAAACCTGTTCCAAAATGTCTGACTGACACTTTTGAAATGACTCCAAGTTCTAGTTTTTTTTTCTCTTTGACCCTGTTCTACCTCTAGGTGTGGGTGCAACACCGAATTGTCTCAAAGCCCAAAAACTGATATAGAAGTGCATCACTAATGACATACAGATGAATTAGAGGGTAACGTGATTTGAGCAAATAACTGGTGGAATGAAAGGAAAGCATGGCCAGCACTCAGCAAGTTGTAGCTCGACCTGCACGTTTCCTGTAATAGGTTTTCTGATGGGAGTTTGAGGGTTGCACCCTTCAACTTTCGTCAGCCCATCTCCCTGAAGCTAAAGCAAGAAGCGAGTCTCACATCTGCAGGCACACACGAATGCATGCTTAGAAGCAGCTGGGCACATAACTTCAGAGCTCCAACCAATCTTACTAATGGTCCAGTCAATTTTCAGTTGGAGGCACTTAACCTTTGGACCTCAGCTGTCAGCGCTTGTTAAGACATAGACTTCCAGTATACCTGCCTTCCAATAAGCTGAGCCTAATTAAATCCAAGCATATAGATCCTGAAACTGCTGGGAACACTGGTGGCAATGACATTACACATATACGTCTTTCCAAATAACGCTGAATCGTCATCTCTTATGAAGAAAGAGACAGACAGAGAGAGAGAGTGCTGTGAACGAGGGGCGAAAGGAGGAGAGGGGGGATGTTCATGGCTGTATCAATATTTCATGCGCTGAGCTGGCAGAGGATGCACACCCATCAGTGGGAGCAGCTGTCATGTATGGGTGATGCAGCCGGTTCCTAAATCAGGACCTTAACAAGCCTGCAGCCATGAGCGTGTCCTGCAAGGATAGAAGACACTACAGAAGACACTTTCAAGGCTCTAGAAAATGTAATACCAGGTCCTCAAGCGAATTAGAGATGGATCAGGGAGAATGTGACCTGAAATCAGGGGCTCCACAGAGTTTTAGTCGTGGATTTCCTCCACAGAAAGATTCTCACAAGTTTCCCAAACGTTGTGAGAACATGTGACCAAACGTCTCATCAGTGGACACTTGATTTACCGGTGAGATCGGGGTGGGGGGGAGACACTGCGACATTGTTACTGTCCTGGCTGTCTGTAGGGCCACATGTAATTGAGAAGGGTGGAACTACAGCAACCTGAGCTATAGTGTATCGAGCTGAATGGCTGCTGCGTACATCCGCACTGAAGTCGGGACAGGTGCAAGGACACAAGTGCTTCACAAGTAGTGAATAAAAGTGTGACTAAACACGGAGTGAAAACTGTCATGATGTTGGATAAGCTCAGTAAATCTCAGGGAAAGTCCAAGCAGAGTAGAGGGGAAACTTTTTCTCAAGCTGAGAACCCCTTCCAGGTGGTGCAGATGCGCACTTGCGCAGGTGTCGCCGCAAACCGAGGTACGTAGAGTTTAAGGCAACTGAACGCAGGCATTGTAATGTGATTATGCAAGAGGCTACTCACCACTCCAAGTAACACTGCAATGAGAGCGGAATTCATCCTGTAACTCCTCTGCATCTTCCCAGGACGGTCAGCGATTGGACGCAGCACTCGCAGGATGCGGGTCTCACTAACTTCGAAGGGGAATAAACTCGGGTGCCATTGCTGCGTCTTTTTCTGTGCTTCTTTTTTGGTTTCGTTAAGAGGAAGGAAACTCTCTGAGTAAACTATTCGCCACCGCAGCCCTCAGTCCATGAGCGCAGGCTGCAGACTGGATCCGGTCAGTGAGTAATCTCGCTGGGATTGATCCAGTAGATGTTCAACTCCGTGCGCTTCTCTCCTAGTGAGCACATGACAGAAGCGCACAGCTCCACGGCTTCAGGGAACGAGCCATCTCCCCATCTCCACGCCTACTGCGCACACACACACACACACACACACACACACGCACACGCACGCACGCACGAACCTGCTCTTTAACAGCTGAGATGTTCTTGCTGAGTCGGAAAAAAGCAAGCATCTTAAATTTTAATCAGACAAATTAAAGTCTTGTGTAAACCGCCCATTTGGCTTGTGGCTCCACTGTCCCATCAAACGGAAATGTTCTTCAACGATTTCTCTCCCTTTAACAACTTCGAAAGCGGAGGGCTCCATCAGATCTTCACCCCGAGGCGCTCAACTGACCTTGTTTTACTCCTTATCGGTGCCTGAAGACAGCAGCCCGTGTGTGGAGGCAGCTTTAACTCAGAAAACATCCACTGGCATCTGCAGCAACGTATCACAACAAGTCTGAGGAAAAGAACACACACACACACACACACACACACACACACACACACACACACACACACACAAGCCACAACTCTCACACACTTAATCAGACAGTGGGAACATTTGATGCACACATGTGCTCCCACAGCTGATCTCCTCATGTTCTCCCACTCTGCATTTGGGTTTTGCAATGGGTCCAGGTCTCACTAGAGGGATTTGTAGAGCTTACACTTGTAGTATCCTTCTTAAAAAAAAAAAAAAATATATATATATATATATATATATATATATATATATATATATATAATTGCACGTTTCACCCACGACTCACTTCTCTACTTTCTTTAATCTCCACTTAACTTAATGAGGATTAAATTACATGTAAATCTCAAATTCTTGTCTGTTTTTTGTAAACGTAGACATAGATATCTTTGTTTTTATCATAAAACATTGATCTTTCTACCTTGTGTGTGTGTGTGTGTGTGTGTGTGTGTGTGTCACATTGATTAGACAGTGATTTATACAGCTCATAAAAGAACTGAGGACAGTTGGGGGCTGGGAAGCTGGGTTGCTATGGGTGAATAAATAATGCATGGATCTAGAGAGAGAGTGATGATCCATTTTAGACTCACTTATGTGTGGTCAAATAAATTCATCTAAACATCAGTGTGGTCTGTGTAATTCATAAAAGAGATGAACGGCTAATTCCAGCTGAAACCACCACTTTGAAATGCAGCTTTTTATTTTAAAAACTCTGACATTTTGAATAGGAAATCAACGACTTCCACAACTGGAAAGCAGATTTTCTTTTTGTATAAGTGTATAACCCATTCAGTGTCAGCCTACAAGTAGATAATAACTTTATTCTGTTTAATAATATCCCAACAACCCCAAACGCCAGCATAGAGGAACTGGTTTCTAACATCTTACCTAAATATTAATAACTAGTGATGTTTTTTAGTTTTACTTTATGATGAAATGAGCATGGGGGGGGGAACTGAAACAGTCAAGCCAGTGAGAGCTGGCAGGTCCACTTTATTTTTGGAACAAAGACTTTCTGCATTAACAAGTTTTCTGGAAGAGTGATAAAATAAAAAAAGAACAGAGAGTAGACACGGCTACATTTTTAAAACCCTCGCGAAAACGAAACTGTATCCACTTTATCACATGTACACTTCTGCACAGACACACACACACACACACACACACACACACACACACACACTGACCATCTGTCACCAGCAAGTGGACAGAGGATGGGTGGTCCAGGAGACGCTCACTGTCCCTTCTCAGGTTCTGAGAAAAGGATTCTGTTCCAGGTGGCTGGCCTTGCAGATAAAAGCGTGTGTGTGTGTGTGTGTGTGTGTGTGTGTGTTAGTTTATGTCTCTATCTGCCTTGTTAGCCTTTGCTCGTTCATGAATGTTCCCCCTGTTTACATTTTATCATAATAACCCTCATGGAACGTGTTCAACAGGCCTAACACTCGTTTTCTTTTTCACCAACACTGACCCCGGCAAGAGGAGACCACCTGTCACTCCTGCATCGGCGGCAACAGAGGAGCATAAAAACAGCAGTGGCAATGTGATCCACAGTCTCCTCGCAAGCTTTCCTTCTAATGTACCGTAATAGATGGAGAGGCATCGTATGACGAGCCAAAGAAGCCCTTAAATTACTCTGAGAGCACTCACTCCAATAACTGGCATGAGAGTGATATCATGTTGTGTTTGGAGAAAACCTTCAGAGCGCTGCGGGGTCAGTCAACAACTTAGACAACGGAAAAGCATTGTTGTGCAAAATAAAGGTTTAGTTTGGTGATGCTGATTTCAGCGTGTGCTCGCTGTGGAGAATGAAATGATTGGACTCATTTTGCAGCGTAAACCTCAAGCAGGCCAGATGGCAACGAGCCCCTCTTCTTCCCGCGGGACGCCCTCATCTGCACTGTATTGATCCGATCTGTCTGATTCCCTCTTCCCTCTTCTCTCTACGCTCTGTTCGCTAACATCCACGTCTCATAAAAAAATGAGCCTTTTGATTGATTGTTTCAAGCTGACAGCAGTGGACATGGAGGAAAATGATGCTGTTATTTGTTTAGCAGTTGATCCTGTTCTGACTCGTCAGATTTGATCCATTCATTGAAGACGTTTCTACATTTATATGTAGAATAAAAATCGTGTTTGTCTGAGCTCTTTCTTTCTTTTCAGTTCTGTCAGTCTGCTTCAGGTAAAGTCGCCCTAAGGTTTAATCGTCTGCCATCTCTGAAATTACTGAATTTTTCTATTTCTGTGAACCTCACTCACAAACCCAGACTGGATGAGTCAATGAATGAATGAATGAATGAATTAATGAATGAATCTCTTCTGCTTAAGAACTTGTGACGTGACCTTTCAGCTGTGACCTGACCTGAACCCAGACATGGCGCTAACAGGAGTTCCACAATGTCGATGTCACGGTATGGTGTGCGTGTGTGTGTGTGTGTGTGCATTTGTTGACATCCTTCATTTATATCCATTAACAACTGTGGTTCCACACAGCATGATCCATGCATCCAAACATCCATTCAATTTAATTACGTTGGTTCCTATGTGATTCTCTGATGATGTTCTCAACAGACCAGACGCTCAAAGAACCTCTTCAGGGGGTGAACAGGCCTTTGTACCGACCAGAGACACTTCAGTTTAACCCACTGGGCTGAAATGAGCCTGAGGCTGTGGACTGTCAGTGCAGCTTATTATGCATTCAGCAACACAGAGATATGATTGAGGGCAAATGCAAGTAAACACGTGCACTAAGAGAAACGCAGAAGTCACAGAGGTGCAGGACGGTTTGTGTTGTGCTGTATCACTGTAGAAGTTGATGCACTGCTGAAGAAACTGCAGATTGATCGATTTGAAAGTTATCAAATCGAATGTTTGCTCTCCTAAATGTGTTAGAAGTTACTCATTTTGCAGAAAATTATTATTTTTTCATCAACATACTGTATCTTGGAAGTACAGAGCAGTAAAGATACACTTTCACAGACTGTCCTCAAAATGTGCCTGTTTCTTGTTTCAGAACTATGTCTGAGTTTAAGTCGTGTGGCCAACCTGTCTCCTGATTCGGCCTAAATATGTTGGTTTGTATAAAAAGTATCTGAGTAATAAAAAAGCAGAAATGAAACACTACAGTAAAGGACTTCTGGGTTAAATTCTTCTTTTGCCTTCTAAAGTCTATTATTATGATGGCTCACAGCTGGATCGTCCAAAAACAAATCACCATGTTTGCCTTGTAAGGTTGTGTTTATGATCAAGAAACTGCAGCCAAGAAAATGATTGTTGGTTATAAATGAAAATGAAGATTCAAACTCTGTCTTATGCATTTCACCAGATAGACAGATGCAATGCTGCCCTCTGCTGACTGTTATCCTGTGCAGGTCTTTTCTGTTCAGTGTTCAAGTACATACAGGACGTCGTTCTAGTAACTGTTAAACACTGTGTCATAACAGGATACATCTGTTTTTGCCTCATATGAATTTGTCCGTACCTATTTGTTTTCACAAACAGTTCAACTCATGCTGTGTGAGTTTGCTATTTGTATGTACTGAGTTAATCTTTAGGCGCCATTTAAATCAGTTACATGTGACTTAGAGTTATTAGTTTAATTACTATTACATAAAAATAAATCAATTCCTTGGCAGCAGAGAAATGAAGTGTCTCCTTTCTTACCTTTGTGATATCCTCATAGTCAGCACTGTCACCCAGTCATGCTGCACCTGCCCACTAGGCAGCCTCAGTCGGTTTCTCTCTTTTATTGATCACCTGACGTCTCCTGTCATCAGCCTCCTGCCCACACGGCCGCTGCTCCTCGACTCTTCAGCTTCTCGGTATATATACAGTAGAGACCTAATTTATTTAGATGACTTTTGCAAGATTGTTGCCTGGCTGCCAGCCACTCCTGCCGGCCTCCTACCTGTGTCCTCCTCCGTCTACCTGAAGCTGATGTCCCGATTGCCTGCCGGGGTTTGGAGCTGTTACTCTGATCCTGCCTGTGACTAACTGTAAGCCTGATGTTCGCCTAGTAAATTTCTTTTTCTGTTGTGTCCAGTATCTGCATTTAGGCGCATGTATATTCCACTTAACAGTTACCTGACATGTGAAAGAGTAAGAGCTCCAGTGTGCAGCCACACACATAAGGGCTTGGACACCTGTCTATCTTGTATTGTTATGACTAAGATAATAATCTGTGCAGACAGCAGTGTGTGGTGACACCACATTTCACTTGTTGAAAGCATATAAGTTATATGTGTTATGGCAAATATCTTGGCATTTGTTATGTAAAACTGCAAAGATTTGAATCCCTCATCACCACTAATTGTATCATCAGGTTTATCACATCTTCTGTGACATTTTGTGCCCCATGAGTTGTCATATCAGCACCAGGCACACAGAACCACCGGCTAGTTCTGAAGTGCTACTTACAGCATTTTTGCCTCACGTCCCAGAGTCAAATCTCCTCAGCTTGACTTTAATAGTTTTATATTGGATTTACAAATCTTGAACAAACACTTGAACTTCGCTGATGTCAGTGTCTCTATTTGTTTCTAAAAAATCAAAAATCAAAACAGTCTTGTTTTGGTTTTTAAGTTAGTTAAGTAAGTAACACAAATGAGGGCTGTAAACAAAAAATTTCAAGCATGTATTCTGGCATACAATCTTTATAGAGATTCAAATACAGTGAATCCTCCACTGTGCAGAAAGTATACTGAAGACTCACTAGAAGGTCACATGTCCTCTTTTAACCCCTCTTTCCCAGCCTCACTCTTTCTCTGTATAAGTTTGGTGACCTTAACTGTATCAACTGTCCATTTCTGTGAGTGAGCCCATCTACCTGTGGCCCCTAGCTGTGTACAGTGATTGGACAGCGAGGGATCAGATTCAATAGGATAAATCTCGGTGTGAACCAGATGTGGATGGCTGATGGCATTCCTAAACACCTGGGATAGTTTTGCTCTCCTCCTGTTTTTAGTAAAGGATGGATGGGTGCTGCTTTTAAACACCGTTCTGACACACATTTATTAAAAAAGAGGATCACACTGAGTTTTGATGAGGAATATTTGAATGTTTTTACTGTTGTGCATCAAAGTTTGAAACTGTGAAAACCTACTTTACCAATATTATTTGGAAAAACTCTCTATAAGTAAGATAAGTTAGATATTTATCTGTTAGAGCACAAATCAATCTAAACATTTTGTTAATATCAGCCTTGCCAAGTATGATTAAAGAAGTCAGTTCAACCAAGAGCATTAACATTTCTCTGTAGACAACTCTAGTAACAAGACATTTGATGGAAAAATCTCTAGCAGTGAAAAAGTTAGTAAAGGAAATAGCTATTCGGTGTGTTGACTGTTTTTAAGGATGAATGACATGCCACTATGTGTTGCAGGTATTTAACATTGCTGTTGACTTATCAACAGAAGATACAGCGGAGGGCTTGGGACTCAATGGCCTCTGACCCGGAGCCTGGGAGTGTAAGTGAAATCACGGAGAAATAAACACACACTGGTTTAAGGACACCCAAGCACAGGCAGAGATCATTCCAAGTGTGGCAAATGTTAAAGGGATATTACACATAAAGGAGTTAAAATTGTTAAATACACGTTTGTTATCCTGTTTCCATCAATTTATTGCTTTGTTTGGAGCTGTAAAACTACTCTCGCTGTCAGTTCTGTTTGCATACGTCTGGGCTACAAACTTTTTCCTCTTTGTTGAAAATAGAAAGAAGATGAGTTTACAATACCTTTTATGCTTCAAGTAGTTTATGGACACAAGCTTGTGAGTGTATTTAATGATGTTAAATGGTGCAGAAGCTCGTCTTCTTTGTACCACTCCAATACCTAGCAGAGCCTTCACGCCAGGTTAGTAGCCTACATTGAAATGTAGTGGAAGGTGCATTATGGGGCAGTTTCATTCCCAGTAAGGATCAAAAGCCAGGATAATATGAAGCATCTACAGGTCACCAGATGATGAAAAGTGTAATTAAGCCTGTGTGTGTTCAATCTAACAGAGCGACAGTGAGCAGGAGGGCTTCATTTACATCCCATCCAGAGGGTAAATCACCTCAACGCTGTGTTTTTTTACATCCCCCCTACAACTAACCAATGCTACAGTTGAAACGTTAACTTCGTGTTCGTGTTGCAGGGCTCAGTTTCAGGCAGTGGACAGATACGAGCAGCTGACCACCATGAATGGGAAGGAAAACGAGAAGTCGAGAGCCGACTTCAACCAAAGTCCCACTGTCATCCCCGATGCAGTTGAAGGTGAGCAGGCAGTCCCGCCACCATAATCCAAGCCTCTGTTGTCCTCCAAACACAGACATTATATATGATAAGATGCTGGTTTGGATAATGACACAGTGTGGCTTGTTTTCTGCCCATTCCGAGTCGCTGTATTTACTATCAATATTATGGGTGAGATCAGAACACATTGCTCTGCTGGACGCGTGTCTCACAGAGAATTAGACTGTGCGTATCCGTGTGTGTGTGTGCATGCATGCATTAGTCCCACCTATTATCAGGCAGCATGCACCCACACATACACACAGAGGCAGCCTTAAAGAGGCGGTGTTTATAAAGTCACGCTTTTTTGCCATTCTGGGGTCAGTCACTTGTCACTGCTGTTGGGTTTTGTCCACTGCATGCAGGAGGTAAGTGTCACCTTTATTTGTGCAATAATAGAAGTAATGATTGTACAAATACTCAATTATTGGAAAGATACTGCCAGTGTTTCATTGGGACGATTGTCACAGCTTAATGCAAGACGTTCTGCTTAGTTTTCCTTAAATGAGGCCTAAACATTTTGTTTATGAAGGCCAGGTTCACTCATCTTAAAACAACAATCAGAGGCCCGTATGAAGACTGACACATGTTTTATTTGCTGTAATCATTCCTGTTAATATGGGCTTTTAGAGATTCCTCCAAGAAATGTAAGTGATGAGGGAAAACTTCAACCCTCCACATTAACTTTACATCTTATGAAGTTGTAGCCTTTTAGAATGAATGTTCCTCTTTTTGTCACCATGCTTCCACTGAAACTTTTCACCGCTCATAATTTTATAATTAAAAGACTTAACAACGAATACTTGATTTGATTCTCCAAAACTGCTGAAGCCTCATTTTAGCTTAAGATTCACATATATGTTTCTTTACACATAACAGGCACTGTGATTTCTATCCCGCATCACTTCAAAACGTCTTTCAATACGGTTGAAATGGTTGACATGGTTGATATGGTTACCTGACCATGGTTACCTGTTTTTTTTTTAGACATACTTAAAAGTTGTGGACCTATCCTTTAAGGACTGAAACAACCACAACAATTCACCGTTTACTCTTACACCTACTGCATAAACATACCTTCTCTTTAAATGTCTCCTTTTCTGTCAAGAAAGAAGTATGTGAACCTTTTGGAATTTCATGGTTCTCTGTGTTATAAAAGGGTTCACATACTTTTTCCAATTGCACTGAGAGGTTTTTATGGTTGTTCTCAATGAATGCATAAAAGATCAGAATTTTTTGTGTTATTATTTTAGGCAAATCATACTTGTTGTACATTATAATTTTTTCTTGCCACTTTATATACATCAGATTAATTATGGCAAATATTCCAGTTAAATCATTTCATTAAATAAATGTTAACATTTGCATTTCAGACACTGTGTAGTGTCAAATTAATTGTAATTCTGATGTTATTTGAGACACTTGATACAAACATTTGCACATATACGCATGTGAGCATGCTGCACTTACACATACTTATTTAACAAAATGCATATTTATTCAATGTACAGAGCCGGGAAAACACAAATACACTCATACACATAAGGACTAAGCATCATTTAGTCTAATCCACCCTTCCACCCTTTTGCTCAGCTGTGTTTTGGAAATAAATCATTTTGTTTTCACAGACAACTGCAGATCTCCAGTCTAAATGGACACTCTGGATATACCTTACATAAGTCTGACTTCATCCACCAAAGACAACCTTAATCCTTGTTTCCTACACAATTAGCACACTGTATGCATTTAGTGCAAATGTCAGGGGCTTCGCTAATTCATTTAATTTAATCTATTATTAACGAAGCTTGAACAAAAAAAGTTCATTAACTCAAATTTTCTGAAATCCAAAAGCACGCTAATTGTATTGATTCAAACTTTAATACATGAATGAAAGTGGATTTAAGACTAAAATGGGACATTTATTCTCAGTTTAAATTATAATCAGTGCAGCACATTCTGCAGCTACACCGCACCATACACAGCAAGCTGCAGTTTTTTGACACCTGTCAGGGTCACTATTAGATTTTTTCCTGTCCACCACAACATAAAAACATTAACATTAAAAGGTGGTGTTAATGTCTTAGTGTTAAACAACACAGTGTTTTTTTTTTTGTTTTCTTTTGTGACCTGTCCTTTTGTGTGTGTTCCAGCTGCCTTGAACACCAATATCAACACCAGTCACAGTGCAGAGTATCAGGTAAGGGACACACACACACAAACACCGTTCGTCAACTCAGGACACACGACAAGTATTGACAGTCTAAACATGTCCATGACAAGAAATCAGTCATGTCCACAGCGGAAACTGCAGCAGCAGTGGCCCAGAACCCAGAGCCTGCTGGTTGTGGAGACAGGATAACCACTATGTTTACCTTAACCACTATGGACATCAGCTTTTCACATTATCATGAGCCATGTCTGCTTTGGTAATGACAGAAACAACACTAGCTTTCATGTGATATCTCAGGTTTCTGAACTGGAAAACGACACCAAAAATGTGTTTCCGTAATGTAGTGAGGCATGAATGTGATTTGATTCCGATCGTGCTCGGAGAAGTGGCAGTCATTTTCTCAAAAGCATGAAAAATGTTATTTTTTTCTGCTCATTTCAACTATGAGAAATGTATGAAACCAATATAGGTTAGAAACAAATAGATTATTATTATTACGCTTTAAATTTGCTTCACTTTTTATCATAAAATGCTTAATTTCTCTGTGTGTCAGTGTCAGTCACAGTGACACACAGTGACAAGTAGAAATTGGCCAGTAAAAACCACAATTGTTCACCACATGCTTAAACTGCACTTGTAGGAGGTGCAACTTTAATTTATCCACCTGCTCGGTGCAAATTTCCACTCTCAGTCTCACTGACGTATTCACGTCATGTACCTGTGTCCTATGTTTGTCATCCTGACTTTACCGTTGTGTTTCTCTGTGACTTCAGACCTTCGTGGAGCAGAGAGAGCTAATGAAGGACCAGAAGCAGGAGACCTACTGGCAGGAGACGGGACGATGGGTGGGCTATGAGGAGAGTTTGGATCCTCGGGCTGGGGTCTGGGCGTCCTCGCAAATCTCCTACCTCACCTTCAAGAGCCTCGTCCAGCTCAGACGTGCCATGAGCACAGGTCAGTGTGGACATGAACATTTTGAATATGCAACTTAATAGTAAAAAAAAAAACATTTAGTAGCCTTAATAAAGGTTATACTGTGCATCGGAAAGAGTAAATCCTGCTTTATTTCTTTCATTCTCAATGTTAGATTTGCCTAACTTCCTCTTTATTTGCTGTGATCCTATGTTTCACCCTGGCAGTGCCCGACTTTAACCTTAAGATGCAGCAGGTTCTAGCGCTCTCTCTCTCAGCTCCTCTCAAACCACAACCGCACAGGGCTCCACTTTATGGTCATCTCTAAATGACCAGTTCACACTGTTCATTGTTTTGTTATTGTGTTTTTTTAAGGTGTGACCATTTTTGACTGTGAAGAGAAGACCCTGGCAGCGATCGCCGAGAAAATGGTCAAAGAGATGGTCAACAAGAAGGAAATCAGGGCTGGAGATCAAGAAGGAGTCCTGAAATCTCTGATCCAAATCCGCAGGTATCCTCCAAGACAGTGACTCAGGCATAAATGACGTAGGCTATACGTTAAGCTGATGCTGGAATCCAAAGGTGACAGTGGGGAGGAGAGACTTCAGTGTCTAGCTCAGAGAAAGGTGAACAGGGCACATAACTATTGTGGAAATGAACCCTGTAATTATGAAACACTCTCTCTGACCAACAAACCACCCTGTCTGCTTGAGAGACCGCTGTGTGCTGTAGTTGCATTCGTAAAGAACACGTCACAATAAAATGTCCAAAAAACAATGTCCTGTGATTCTGGATGATTCAAATTGGAGCGTCCTGCATGGTAGCTACTACTCCTGTCCTGTCTCTTGCGTCCACTTGTTTCCCTTTCTCTTGCTTATCACACAGCTATCTCTCTCATGTGGTCCATTATGTAATCACCTATTCTGTTGAATGTTTGCTCAGCCAGGTGAATTCACACACTCCTCTCACCTGTACGGGGTGTCTGTCATCAAAGCCATTCAATCTGGGCACAAAACAGCCAATGACGCATTTTTCTTAATTTCTTTTTTCCTCCAGCGAATCAGATGACCCAGAGAGACAACGCCTGACTGATGGGATTGACCTCCAGAAGTTTGCAGTCAAAGAGAAGGCAAGGTCTTCCGCTGATGTGATCATCTATATGAACGTATCATGGCTGATGAGATTATCTGATGATATGTTAATGACGACGTCAGTTAAATGTGAGATCATTTAAAGAGTCATTCGGAGCAGTAGAGGAGCTGGAAGGTTCTGCTGTGGGATTTCAGTTTGACGTCCACATTCAGAGTTGCTGTTTGGATTAATTCACCATTTTCAATTTCTGGACACATTGTTTTATTTATGCGTTTGATGGATTTCATTATGCTTAAGTAAGTATTTGCACACAGCTGTAAAACGCTAAATACTACAAATTGATAGATTTAGTAGATCAACACTTGCTGTGAGGTTCAAGAAGCACAAAATATCAAAGCAAGCTCCACTTTGAAAAAAAAAGTTTTTCTGAAAAATGTAGTGATAATGATGGAGGTTTGCTCACTGAATCTGTTTATTCTGTGTTTTATTCAGAAAGATGAGTCTGACCACGTTGAGGCCTCTATGGTGCTAGTAGGTGAGACACTGTGCGCAGTTATTTGCATGCACTTTCCAATCTATCCCTCTGTGTGTGTTGGTGCAGCTTATCATGTAAAACGCTTTCATTTCTCTGTGAACCAGGAGCCTTGGACTTCCTGGAGAGGCCAACAGTTGTGTTTGTGCGTCTGAAGGAAGCTGTGGTGCTTGGCTCAGCCTTAGAAGCCCCGTTGCCTGTACGCTTTGTCTTCGTTCTGGTCGGCCCCAGCATGGCCGACATGTGCTACCATGAGACTGGCCGAGCTATGGCAGCACTAATGGCTGATAAAGTGAGTTAACTAAATGCTGTTGTAGGGCAGTCACTATAAGTAAGTTCAAAATTATGGTATAGTATGGTATGCAGAAATATACTGCATTTATTATTTATTATAAATAATATTTTCTGCCCCCCTCCGCCTATGCTCTGTGTTCCCAGGTGTTCAATCAGGCAGCTTTACAGGCAAAGACCACCCGAGAACTGATGGACGCTGTGGCCGGCTTCATGGACTGCAGTATTGTCATCCCACCTACTGAGATCCAGAATGAAGCAATGCTAAACTCCATTATCAGCTTTCAAAAGAAACTACTGCAGGACAGGTGCCAACAGTCTGATCCCAAGCTGCGCAGGGACTCCAAATCTCGAAGGGGTGAGTCGTATCGTGACAACGGCAGTATCAATCATGGTTAACTTTATAATACAGACCAGTTATTTGCTGGATTAAAATGATCATTTGTAGTATTCACATTAGATTTAAATTGCTTTCACCCAGTTTCCATTGCCTCTGGGCCACCACCTGAAGACCCCCTGGTTCGTACTGGTCGACCATTCGGTGGAATGATTCGAGACATAAAGAGACGCTACAAGCACTACAAGAGTGACATCACAGATGCTCTCAACGCCCAGGTCATTGCTGCTGTCATCTTTATCTACTTCGCTGCTCTGTCTCCTGCCATCACCTTTGGAGGACTGCTGGGTATGTGTGTATTTTTCTGTAAGATATGCTATTTCTGCCATGTGTCGACGGATCTTACATTAATGCTTCTCTGCACTAAATCAGCTGATAAGGTGGACAACATGATGGGCGTTCCAGAGCTCCTCATCTCCACCTCCGTCCTGGGGATCATCTTCTGCGTTGTTGCTGCTCAGCCCATCCTGGTCATTGGCTTCTCTGGTCCCTTGTTAGTGTTTGAAGAGGCCTTCT
Source organism: Anabas testudineus (assembly GCF_900324465.2). Taxonomy (NCBI): domain Eukaryota; kingdom Metazoa; phylum Chordata; class Actinopteri; order Anabantiformes; family Anabantidae; genus Anabas; species Anabas testudineus. The sequence goes on from NC_046628.1 coordinate 9,310,769, forward strand.
TTGCTGTAGGTTAACACTGAATCACATCTGTAGGGTTTTACAGTATCTGCTTAACCTATATCATCCCACTTTTGATTATCAATTGTTTTGACAGTTGTGCAGTGCATACTAAAGTTTAATTCCGATCCCCAATTTCCCTCATTTAGTTCTGCAAGTCCCAGGAGATTGAGTATATAGTTGCAAGAGTGTGGGTTGGACTGTGGCTCATCGTCATTGTGGTGATCATTGTTGCCTGCGAGGGCAGCTTCCTGGTGCGTTTCATCTCACGCTTTACTCAGGAAATCTTCTCCATCCTCATCTCCCTCATCTTCATCTACGAAACGTTTGCCAAGCTCATTAGGGTAAACCGTCTTCATCCAGTCCACACATTTCATTTCATTTCTCTTTGTTTGCTGTTTCTCAAGGCCAGTTTATAATTTCTCTGCGTCTACACTCTGTTGATTTCTCTTTAGATCTTCAGGGAACATCCGCTCATTCTGAATTATGATTATCTGAATGCATCGCTAGAAAACCCCTGGCAACCACGGGTGGAAGAAACTTTCATCCATGACAATGCTACTGGCAACACAACTGTTATTATCAACACAATTAAGCCACCTTATCCCAACACAGCCCTTCTCTCCATGTGCCTCATGTTCAGCTGTTTCTTCATTGCATTCTTCCTGCGCCAGTTCAAAAACGGGAAATTTCTTCCTGGAAAGGTGAATTAATGATATGGTTTTATGTGTTTGTTTATGAACTATTACATTTTTTAAAAAAAGTAATAATAGATTTTTTATTTGTTCTTACCAGATCAGACGTTTGATTGGTGACTTTGGTGTGCCTATTGCCATTTTCCTCATGATTGTTGTGGACTATAACATTGACGATACCTACACTCAGGTTGGTCCATGCTCATTAGCTTCCAAATCATTTTAGCTATTTAATTAAAATTCAGTTGTTATTTTATTTATTTTGTTTTGTTTGTTATGTTCTGCTACCAGAAACTAGTGGTTCCCAAAGGTCTGATGGTGTCCAACCCAGCCAAAAGAGGCTGGTTTATTAACCCTTTTGGATTACACAAGACTCTTCCTGTGTGGGTGATGTTTGCATGCTGTATCCCATCCGTGCTCGTCTTCATTCTCATCTTCCTTGAGTCTCAGATCACAACGTGAGTTGTTACAGCTCAACTGAAGAATCACTTACTCAACTCATCCTCAGAAAACACGATGTTCCTTGTTTTTACTAAATGATGATTCAATTGTTGCATCTGTCTATAGTCTGATTGTGAGCAAGCCTGAAAGGAAGATGGTCAAAGGCTCCGGGTTTCACTTTGATTTGCTGGTATTGGTTGGCATGGGAGGGCTCGCTGCACTGTTTGGTGTGCCGTGGCTCAGTGCTGCCACGGTGCGGTCTGTCACCCACGCCAATGCTCTCACTGTGATGAGCAAAGGACCAAAACCAGAGATTGAGAGGGTGATGGAGCAGAGGGTTAGTGGTATTCTGGTGGCACTATTAGTTGGTAAGTAGCTAACCGTACTAAAACTATCAATGTGAAGCTAATTATGCTTAAGAATCTCTTCAGATGGAGCACTTTGGATTTTTATCAGTCATTAAAACAGTACTATTTCTTACCTGAATATCAATTTGTGTCAAGGGCTTTCAATTCTGATGGAGCCAATCCTAAAGTTGATTCCCATGTCAGCCTTGTTTGGGATCTTTCTCTACATGGGAGTAACCTCACTAAATGGCATCCAACTGTGGGATCGTGTTCTGCTTTTGCTCATCCCTAAGAAATACCACCCCGATGAACCCTACGCTACCAGAGTAAGACCCTCATGATTACTAGATAAGTCATGCATGGTACTAACATTATCAGGGTTAAATGGTTTCACCAAAGTCAGTGAAGGAAACAAAAATGTTCATCCTTTTCATTTCATTGTTGAAATGTTTCAGTCTGGACTGAAGCGGTGACCAACAGATGGATATGGCCTTACGTGTGCAATTGTTTCTTTAACTGGTATTTGTATGTCTTGGGTACAGGTGAGCACAGGACGAATGCATTTGTTCACAGTCATCCAGGTAGTGTGCCTCGCACTCCTCTGGATAGTCAAGTCCAGTCCAGCATCTCTCGCACTTCCATTCATCATCATCCTTACCATCCCCATACGCATGTTTATGACTGGGCGTCTCTTCACCGAAATGGAAATGAAATATGTAAGGGGTCACTAATGTGACTGAGCCTGAGAAATTTTATGGACAATGAGTGTATAATATATTTACTGACCTTATGTCTTTCTGTTTGTGTGTTTCAGTTGGATGCTGACGACGCTAAAGTTACATTTGAGGAAGAACCGGGGCAGGATGTATACTGTGAATCGCAAATGCCATTGTAGATGTCTTCCATGACTGCTGCCAGCAAAATTAATTTTAAAAAAGAGATATTTATTTTTATGTGTCTCAAATTAATGTTTCACCTATATTTGAGCACAACAGTGTTTGAGTGTTCTTGTTTTTCTTTTTATCATGAAAAATGCAGACAGAAATTCTGTTTGTGTCAGCTTGGGCATTGATATGTCTCGATTGAACATTCCTAGTGTCTTTTCAACAGTCACTCACTTTTTCAACAGTCTTGCACACTAAAGCAGGAGATATTTATATAACATTTTACTTTTTTGTACAACTGGAAACACATAAAAAAATACAAATGTTTTTAAAGCATTCTGGAGTTGCACAAATACATCCTCAGTGAATCCAGCACTCCATAAACAGAAACAGAAAATACTGTAACATTAAAAGCCACAACGCAATTGCACATTGAACGTAATGTATATTGTTGCACTTAAGTTATTATACTATTAATTTCAATGATGGGGTTAAAATCCTGTTAAAAATAAGCAATTTCTAAGGCAACAATGCAAATAAAGTGAAAGTATTTTAGCAAGCATGATCAAAATTTTAACAACGTAGAGCTAAAGGACAACGCCACTGCAAGGCAGTAGTGAGAGAGAGAGAAAATGTTGAATTTGTGTGCGTTGTCAAAATGTATTATGTGTATAATGTTGCTGTCTTCTCATAAATTCTCAAGAAATATTAAAATGCTACCTCCCAAAAGACCCATCACGTGAGTTATATATGTGTGTGGTTGGCTTTAAGATGGGGATAAAGATTATTGTTTGCAGCTGTTGTTGTGGAAGAGAGGAATAAATGTAGATGACATAATTAACAAAATAGAAGAGGGGATTGATGAAGTGGAAATGTGCTTGTAATGCTCTTTACAAGAAAGAAAATAAGGCAAAATTGTAAACTAAAGTTATATGGAAGTAATTATATGAAGTATAGTAAAGTTTATTTAATAGCCTTCATTTTTAGAGAGTGTACTTTGACTCCAGACGAGGATGAAGAGAGCATATCAGATTTGTAGTAATCACTGTAGAAAAGTAATGAATGTCATCAGATATCTTACAGGACAAGGGGGGAGCTAATATGACATCAATTAAATATATATAAATAGCCTGAATCTAACTAGATTATGGAAGTATTGCACATAGGTCAGCAGCTAAATGTGTACTAGCAGAATTAGACAAATGAAGGAAAATACATGTGTTGAAATAATGAAACAAAAGGTCGACATCTACACGCAAGTCAGAGTGAAGTAGGTAGAAGGAGAAATAGGGGATCAAGCAGAAAAGAGCAAACAATAATAGGTAGACTGACAACTGGTCACACAAACCTTAATGACAGGCGGGACCAGTGGACCAATGAAGAGAGGTGCATATGGTAGAAAAGCAATAATTTGTTTTAAGGAACAACTGGAATATACACACGACTGTACCAAAATGAGGTTGAGCGGGTAAAAGCCCAATAGGAGGCAGTAAAGCAACATAAAGAGTGTAAGCTGCCGCAAAACCGCGAAGAAGAAACAGAAGGAACAAGAAGAAGAAGAAGAAGAAGAAAAGGCTGGCTTCTGATTGGTTGTTGTTTCTGAACCTAAACATGGAGGAACTCTCACATGTTGTGTCCGTAAACAAACTACAGAACCACAGACTTTGTGTTTTTCTGTCGTTTCACGTCGTGTTTTTGCTACGTAAATGACAGTAACAGTAGCAGCGTCACCCAGCAAATATATCCTTGGTTTAAATATCGCTAGGTGACTGAATTCGTCAGTATTTAAACTTGACCAAGTTCTCTGTTACTTTTGGATTTGATAGGGATTCATCTAAAGTTTAGCTGCATCCAGCTAACACAACTGGAAAATGAGTGAAATAGACATTAATGCTGGTGAATCTGGTGAGTAATTAAATCGTCCACACACTGTTAAACTGTCACACAAACTACTCAAAAGTTTCCTTTGTAACATGACTTGATGTTAGTCACTTGCTATTTGAATAATGTTAACTTTGTTGTGCTTTCTGTCGATTTTCTTTGATATCAGACTGGACCAAGGAAAACCTCCAGAAGCTATTTACTGCTCTAAAAAGCGCCATCCCAAAATGTAAAACTGAGAGTGTGTATACCAAAGGACTGAAGCGTGTAGACTGGAATAAGGTGGCTTTCCCCCCTTTCTCTCCTGAAGCATGCCAAAAAAAGTGGACAGAGATTTTAAGCAAGGTAATGTTGTATTGAAAGACGTGTTTCTAACACATCTTTTTGTCCTATAAATGTTGCCAATATAATTTAATATCTTATTTCGTTGTTGCTCAGATGCGCAAGATTCGCACTCTCACTGAAATCATTGATGAAGCTGAAGAGAAGCTTTCAAGTACTGTCTCCGTGCACATGGTAAGCAAAGCACCATCAAGCTGTAGATAAAGGCAAAATAGCCCAACACAAGGATATATTTTAATTGTGTAGCTTTCTATGTCTGTTAATACAATTCTCCTACAAAACAGTAATCCTTATCACTCATGAAATAATGCACAACCATTTCTGTTGCTGATCAGTTTCATTGCCTTATGAGTTGTGTTACTGTTACATATATAATGCCACATATTTAATTCTGTAAATATACAATGTGCACTTTTTTTCTGCAGATGCATCCAGAGTTCCAGAAGAAACCAGCACCTGCAAGTGCCATCTTTTATAAGGAAAACTGGGCCAAGTTTCAGAAGCGGCACCCTGAGCTAAGTTACGGAAAGCTTTTGAAATTTGTTGCCAACAAGTACAGGGAGCTCCCAGATGAAGAGAAGGTACAGTCAGTAAGAGGCTAGTCCTAAAACTGTTCTTCTTCTGCTTTGGTGTTAGTTTAAGTCAGATTATTACATTTATGTTACTATTTATATATCATTATTTGTCTTTTTTTCCATAAATAGGCTCAATATGTGGAGAAAAGTAAGCATGCCAGTAAAGAATACACAAGACAGAAGGTGATACTAAAACCTCCCAAGCGGAAGAGGAAGGTCTCTGCAGACGCTCCAGATGTAAGTCAATAGTCACAATTCATATTCCCCCCATGTTTGTTCTGAAGGCTCTAAATCTTCATTAATTATGTGCAAGTAATGCGTGATCTCTCTTGTTAAAGGAAGATGAACAACGGACTAAAGATGCTAAAAGCCTGCCTCCCAAGCCTCCTTTGTAAGTCTGTTTACATGCATACACACACACACACACACACTTACTTTTTTTTGCTTTGTTGTTGTTTTGTTCACAGACAAATTTACTGGATTTCTATTTGGGTATAATTCAGGGAGGTAGATGAAAAATCACACCCTGTCCACTCTTAGTGCTTTTTGGGCCACAGATAATTGGTTCAGTTCTTGTTTGCTTTTTCTGTAGGTGAAAAAGCACTTTCTTAGACCACTTGCCCACTTGTTTACTCTGACCCTGTTTAGATTAAAAATCCCAAAGACTGGCATGTTTGCTAAATGAACTTATGTAAATCGTCATATCACAGAGCCCACATTTTGTTTTGTGTGTTTTTTTAGTAATGGCTACCAACTGTTCTGCAAAGAGCAACTGTTGTCCATGGCTGGTGTGTCAAACAGCCGCTATGTGAGTGTGTGGGCCCAGCGTTGGCGAGATCTGACCGAGAGCCAGAGGAATGAGTACAGTGCCCGTTGCATTGAGGTATGAACAATGTCCTGCAAAGACTAACGTGTTTATCCAATGCCATATTACAAGACTATAAAATCAAGCGAGTTGAATCTGAATGCAGCATTTTGTTCATTTCTTTCAGTTGAAGAGAAAATATGCAAATGAGTTGAATGAATATCTAATGGTAAGTAATTTAGAAGACTGCAGTTGCAGCATTGAGCTGGTTCACGATCTGTGTGACGTTTGCATTTATGTGCTTTAGACATTGGATGAAGAGGAGCAGCAGCGGATCCTAAATGATAATGGCATTAAAAGACCAAAAGTGCAAAAGGTGAGGAGTAATTCAGTTCATTGTCCATGTTGTTGAGATGTTTTCTTTTTCACTGTGCCTCATAAAAACAGCAAAACAGGATATCATTTTTGTCATTAACGTGTAGCACCCTAAGGAGGTGAAGCTTTTAACGACACTTCCTGGTGAGCCCAAGATGCCACCTCGGTGAGCAACATCAAGAGTACCTTGATTCATTCAAATGTGCAGCAGTTCAAAATTCAGTTGAGCAAACAACCCTGTAACTTCCTTCTTCTTAACCCACAGAAGCAGTAATGTACTTTTCTGCAAAAATCAAATGGAAGTTCTGAAGGAGGAATTCCCAAATGCAAATGAGCGCTTCATCAAGGCCAACCAAATGTGGCGAGGCCTATCCATAAAAGAGAAGCAATTCTACAAACAGCAACTAGTTGAACAATTTAAAAAGTATTCACTGGAGCTGCAGAAGTGGTTCAAGGTATGAAGAATCCTCTTCTCTTTGTAAATCGAGACAGTTTTCTCACTTTAAACTGGAGACCTAAAATATGTCTCCTCTTATGTTCTTCAGATGTTGACAGCAGCAGAACAGGCTGACTATCTAAGAAAAAACCCCAGTGTAAGAACTTACACAAATTTCTTTAATATTTTTCCTGTATGATGGTTTTCTGACATTCATAATATACTTACGTTTGCAGAAATTTCAGTTTCTCGATGCCCAAAAAACAAAAAAGAACAAGAGAGAAGAATCATTTCTGTCCCAACCATCAGTAAGTTGAAGTTTTGATATGACACAGATGATGAAACACAGTCATGACGTGACCATTGCAGAGATCTCTAACAGCACGAGCCCAGTTTTCAATCAACGTTTATTGTCACACACAGGATTCAGAAGATGAAGTCATTGAGATCAGCAGCAGTGAGGAAGAGGAGGACAGTTTGGGCAGCAGTGAGGTAAAAAACTTTTTTTTGTGTTTTGTTTTATGTTTAATTTTTTAAGTGTGCACCCAGATTTTATAAATATGAACCATTGATCTACAGGAGGAGGAGGAAGAGGAAGAAGAGGGTGACATAGCGTTTGATCTGTATTAAAGCACTACACCATGGAGTTCACGGTTGGATTCTGGATTTAAAAAGGAAGTTGCCATCACTTGCATTCCTCTATGGTACCACACACTCAGGAAGGATCCCAGACATCCAGAGAACCTTCCTACAATGTGATTTTTTTTTTTTAGGTTACATGATGCATTGTAATTTTATTTAGGGGTCTGCACCATGTGAAACACAGTTAACAAATTGTCTGTTTAATGCTCATAATGTTGAAAAACCTATTTTTTTACAGGTGCCATGTTTTGTTTAGATTTTTGTTGTTGTTTTTTTCAGCAGCTCATTCTTGTCTGGCACCCTGTACCTCCTAATCTTTACCACAACATGATGCATGTGAGGTTGTCTATCAATCTGGTCATCCCTGTGAATAAAGTTTATTTTTTCAGTCCTACTGTGGAACACTGACGTCTGTATAATATACAAAAAGGCATAATTATGTAAGCTGACAAAGAAGTGAAAATGTCCCTTGAAGCACTGTTCTTGTTTTGTTTGTAAATCCCGCAGGTTTCTAATAAATGTGCTGTGTGAAGATGTGATTCACTTTGTGTTGCACGATATGCTCCAAACAACAGAAACATCCCGGCTTGTAATGACAACTGCAAAGCCAAACAAAAGCCTATTTTAACCCCACACTGCGTGGGGGTAACACGCAGTCGCATGCTGGCCGGGAGGACGACTGCACTCAGCTGGAGTGGAGAGTCGTCGTGTGGCGATTGATTGCTACTGTCTGATCTCGCTCGCGTAAAGATGGATGGCTGCCGGAATAGGTAAATAAACACTATTAGAAACCGTGCGCGTTTTTCTTTTAGGGGGTGGGGGTGTTGCAGTTTAGCTGAGCTTCACAGTCGTCCTTTTGCCTCATTCGTGCGTTGTTGTTCGGGGCGAGTTGAGAGGAGAGGAGCCGCAGTGCAGCCGCAGCTCGGGGCTGGTGGACGAACCTCGCTGTAACGCCAGTCGCACACATTTCTTCAACACTGAAACTGCTCCGTGTGCTGCCTTGTGTCCGTCTGCACGTCTTAGTGTGGTAGGTTTTCCATGCTGGGCTCCGATCTGCTGCCGACCCGCTGGCTCTGAGACCAGGAGACCGCCTCTGGGCTCCTGACCTCCTGGTGTTTTTCGGTTCCTGCAGCCTATTCATAGCCGCGCTCTTTGTTTTCTTCAGCAAGGTTGTCGGCTCACCCACTTTCATTAGACAGTCATGCTCGGAGCAGGAGCTCCGGTGTTTGGGCTTTAAGTTAACGTCGTGCTCGGCTAAAAACGACGCTAACTTCTCCGGTTTTGTGTTATTCTCAGGTTATAAACGTGGGACGTAGCTCCCTGGCTGTGCACCACGTCAAGTTGTGAGTAACTGCACCACGTCCAAAGTGTCGAGCACACACTGGATCACAGGCATTGTGTTGCTAACTGTGTGTCTCCCTCATGCTGCAGCCTTGTTTTGGCCGATGCTTGCTGCGCTACAGCATGACCACAGCACTGTCGGCTCATCTGGTAGATCTGGCAAATGAAAATGGAGGAGGTTTCAATGTCCAGCCTGGACAACAGCAAGCTGGAGGTACAGTACACTACAGCAAAGCAAAGCCACAGGGTAGTAATGCTCCATACAGACACTGGGGATGCACATTACCTATGCAGACACATTGCAGTTGCAGTAACACACACACACAAAACACAGTCCTGTATGTCCTGACTTGTCTCTGTTTCCTGATGCCTCCCTGCCAGGGCCTAGCTCAGGACATCCTGTCTGACTTGGTGGAGGATGCATGCCTGGGTCTTTGCTTCGAGGTCCACCGGGCTGTGAAGCAGGGCTATTTTTTTCTGGATGACACGGACCAAGAGAGCATGAGAGACTTTGGTGAGCACAAAGGTGGACTAGTTCTCCAACAGCTGTTATCACAGGGTAGAGAGAGGTTGAGTTTAATCTGACACAATGAGAAACATGGCTCCATGTCCAACATGTCTGCAAAATGTCAAGGATATCACCAAGACCTCCACTGTGGTGTTTAATGCAAACTAAACAGCCACATTGCTACAGCCTCATACTGTTTTGACTTCCATGGCTGTTTCATGCTATAAATCTCCATTTCAATGCCCAGAAATTGTGGACCAGCCAGGACTGGACGTGTTCGGCCAGGTGTACAACCAGTGGAAAAACAAAGAGTGCGTGTGCCCTAACTGCAGCAGGAGCATTGCCGCCTCACGTTTTGCCCCACACCTGGAGAAATGTCTGGGGATGGGACGCAACAGCAGTCGCATAGCTAACCGCAGGTATGGGAGTAAAGCAGCCAACAATCTTCCTGTTAGAGATCCATGTCAACATGTTTCCAGTGCACCATTTGATAACTGTGTATCTGTGCTGATGTGCATTTCTATACACGAGTTAGATACAATTTGTGAAAATGAAGAGAGTATTCTCAGTTCAAACTGCATTTATTTTGTAATCCAACCGTTTTCATGTGCAGTGAGTAATACTGAGTCACCCTGTGTGTCGTGCCTTCCCTCTTTCACAGAATAGTCACTGGTAACAACACGAACAACAAGTCGGAGAGTGACCAAGAGGACAACGACGACGTCAATGATAATGACTGGTCTTATGGGGCAGAGAAGAAAGGTAATGTGCTGGTACTACTTTAGACTTAGTAATGGAGAAATGTCATCACTATCCCAACCTTCTAATGTCTTTAAACATGTGTTTTTGATCCTAAAATGTAATGTTTCTCTTTTGCAGCAAAGAAAAGGAAATCTGATAAGGTACTTTACTTTCTTTGTAAAAACCCTAACAGTTAATATAACACTCACTCAGAGCATTACACTGTTTTTATCGCCATCAGTAACTCATTTCTATAAACCCTTAGACTAGTCCTCATTATTGATTGCTGATTTATCATTCATTTTTCTTTTTTCAGAATCCAAACTCACCCAGAAGATCGAAATCTTTCAAGCATAAAAGCAGTAAGTAGAACTATTTAAACTTCTACATGATGAGAATGAAGTCTTACTTTAACCACACTTGTTAAAATATATTACAGTGTTCAGGGAAAGAATCACAAAATTTTATTTGCAAAACAATTCTCATTTCATACTTCTGTTATTAAGTATTGAAATTCTGCAGTGAAAGACGTTATTTTCTAACAGTAGCTGAATGAATAACCATAGGAATTTTTATAAAGGGTGACTGACAGGATAACCAATCCACAAGTTAAAACTATTTTAAGGCTGCGTTCTGTTCCTTTGCATGTGGGTGTTCCCATATTGCAGAGAGAGAAAAGCTGGCTGTTACACAAACAACTCTAGTTTCATGATATTTAGTCTCACTGCTGCCGTCTTTACCTGCAGTTCAATGCTTGTGCATGAATTTACAACATTTAGATGATATAAATGTCCTATTATAGTGTTCAGCTGCTAAAAGTTAATGTAAATTTTTCTAATAACTAAAATACTTTGCCACAGTGTTGCATAATGAATGGAATTAATAAATGACTTAATGTCATACAGCCTGCTTATTTCCATAGGCATGATGGGTCCTAGACGTCGGATGGACAACCAGGAGAGCCCACGCATGCTGATGAAAGATGAAGCATTCCCTCAATAACACCCAGCCAGAAACACACACATTCGCGTACCGCCGTGTGTGGACTTACACACACAGGGGAAAAACACTTCACCTTTGGTTCTTTATGTTGTGAAATCAATGGACGTTGATGTTAGAGGTGTTTGCTGCTCTGCAGAAGCACTCGACACCTTCCACCGTATACTTGACTTTTTTTTTTTTTTTTTCAGAAAATCATCGCACCAACTCTTTTTTTTTTTTTCTTTAGTCAATTTTGTCTTTTGAAGTTTTTTGCTGGAGTCCAAAATAATGAATATCACCAATGCAATTTCACTGCACAGACGTAGACTCTGGGATAATTAATTCAGTGGCCAAGCAGAGGCAGCTGTGCGAAGAGTCACAGTGTGCACATACAGTACTGTATGCTGTTTGTCAAAAATACAGAAATGATTACGTGTTCGCTGTGTTGCTATGGCTTCACCTTTTCACATTTCATTCTTTAAAAAATAATGTCAAAGACAATCATTACTAATGGTTTGTCTTTTATTTTCATATTTACTCAGTTAACTACAGTGAGTGGGAGAAGACGCAACTTAGTTTTGTCATTCACCTGTGGAAACTTCTTCTGAAAATGTTCAGGAAATGGACTTGACTGTACAAGCAGGTATTTGCTGCAGAAAGCAGGTTTCTTCCTGTTTTACTTTTGGTGGATAGATCAACTTGTTTTCTAGCATTCAAATATGTCTTTGTATCATGTGTTTACATTGTAAAGGGTTACATATATTCTTGGTGTGATGTGATAGTGTAAATATTCCAATAGTTGAAGTGCTGCTATCATGGCTCAGTTTGTTTCATCTGTCTAGCATAATAAATGATTTGTTACCTGTCTTATGGTCTTATGTTAACTTGAACTATAACCAGGACTGGGTAGGATTTTGATGCATGTAAAACAAAAACAACAGATTCACTAACTCTGCTCAAGTGTTGATGATCAAATAACCAACAGGGGATGCTGTTGAACAAATGATGAAATTCGAAACTATTTAGGTTTTGATTATAGTTAAACATCTGTTGGGCGAGACAGTTAGTGCTGCGTTGTAAGAGGTTTTAGATCTTATCATATGAAAACTGAAATGGTAAACAGAACAACGTCCCCACAGATGAAGCTTCCTTCAAATGCAGAGTTCCTACTGTAGAACTGCATTCAGAGCCACTTAAAATCCTACTTTGGAAATGTGTAATAGTTGTATGTATCGAAGAAAAAAGTGAAAGGACACATACACTGGGTACATAAAATGCACTGAGTGTGGCAGGAGGATGATGGTAAACAAATGGGCCTAGTTTTTGCCTGGATGCTACCTAACAGGTTAATCCAGCCAGGATGTCGGTTAATAGTTTTAAGTGAAGAGGATATGCTTCAGGTATTAGTACCTATCCATGTCACCTACCCACATCCTTATCTGTGCACCTCCAACTCTTTTAATGAACTATGTCACAGAAGTGGCAATATTATTTCAGTCTAAGTAAAACACTGAATTTATTTATTTATATATTTATTTGGATTTGCGTAATGTGTGATGGCAAACCAATCTGTTTATTTGTACCACGGCAACTAATTGCCTTGCATTCGTTTTTTTAAACACAAGTGCACAAAACACAACAAACAAGCGCCCATTGTGTCCATTGTGTACTGCAACATGGAACTTCCCGACGACCCGTGAAGGCATCGTTAAACACTTCGTGTGGGCAGTTTCGAGACTTTTGCTTCAGTCGCTGTTAAAATCCGCTCGATAACATGTTTCTCATCAGCCTCGCAGGAAATAAATAGTTACATTAGCTGCTAGTGGGCGATGTTCAAGCTCCAGGACAAAGGAGGGAGATGATAAACGACAGAGACTACTTAGGATCCAGAGAACAAGCGGCTGTGGGTTGAAGCAAACCCCGGAACTTGAATCGGGAGGAAGCGAGCTAACGTTAGCCGCCTTCAGCTGACAGGGCGCCCGCTGTCAAACGGAGCAGACCTCCTCCAAAGTTACTGTAGTTAGCTAGCTGGACCACAGACGGACGTTTAGCAGCCTGCTCCACCTGTATTTGCACCGAAACACTGTGTAAGTGTCCGTCACTTTTGAACCACTTGTGGATTTAGAAGATGGCATCAAGAGGTAGCTACACTGGTCCTCCGATGACTCCCAACATGAGCCCCATGAATGTTGGGCATCCAGCGGGCATGAGGATGCCAGGAATGCCGCAACCTCCCGGTGGATATGCCCGGAGCATGAACAGCGCTCCCCAGTACCTCCAGGTGGGCTTTATGTTGAATTTCTCCTCATTAAACTTTCTATTGGGCCATTTTATCGTACGTGACATGTGTCGGTGAGTTCCTGATGTTTGTTATTTTTTTAAGTGGTTAATACGGTGCAAAGTTTTTGTTTAGCTAAACAAAAGTGTCCGATCATCATGAGTCACCTGTCAGAGACCGTCTAAAAAACACATTTACAGATCATCACTGTCAAATATCAAGGTGTGGACACTACTTCCGCATTTGAAAAGAGAACAGAACGACTTACTGCCGCCGGTAAACTAGATGTAACCCTTCAATGTGGTTTTTATAGTCATTAATCGATGTGGGAAATTCATATTTAGAGGTTTTAATACAAGTAGAACCACAGGACCGTGTTTTGTACATGGGTGAAGGAGAAAATCACGTGGCTGCTGTTAGCCTCCCGTCAGTTAGCTTGAAAACAAAAGTAAGATCTTCACTCCCACCATCTGTCAGAGCCAAGCCTGCACATATTATATATATTCATATATATATATATATATATATATATATATATATATATATATATATATATATTATATATCCCAGGCATCATCTGCAGCTTCATGTGCTCTTCAGTTGACATGTCTTATTACAGTTAGGGCCATAAGGGTATAACTTTTACAATTCATAACTTTTGGTAGGATTTAATAAATGTAAAAATAGCTGTTTTCTACATCAGTATATGTATTATTTCTCGTAGCCTAACCTGCCGTTTCATTTAATTTACTGATTATGACCAGCATTTATGGCACACACAGCATATTTGAGTCACTTTGTGTACATAATTTATGAGCAGCACACACTTACAGCTGCATTTTACTCTAACATGACATTTGCGAACATGTTAGCTTAGGTACATAATTATTTTAGATTGTTGCTTCATTATAGGCTGTGTCTCAGTCATCGTGAAACTCTGGATACGCTTTGACACCGATATTAGATCTGACCTGAATACCACATTGGCAGTATAAACATATCTATGGTAACTATTACACCATAAAGGAAACATAACCACCATCATCTGCATGATGAATGATATACTAGTTTACTACAGTGTCTTTTCAGTACTGTTGTTGCATGTTATAAACATGAAATAATGGCTTCTTTCTTTTTCTCTAGCGCCCCGGAATGCCACCCAACAGATTGGGGGGTTCCTTGGGGTCAATGGGGGGTCAGCTACCTGGTCCATCTTATGGTGGTGGAAACATTACCATGCGGCCAGGCATGGGGCCTCCAAGCATGGATGCCTCAAGGAAGAGGTTCCTTCATCAGCATCAACAGCAACAAGATGCACTGGGTGGAGGCCTCAGACGAGGGTAAAGTGTTGAGACGTTCCAATTAAAATGTTATTTTTCACTTTTCCGCAGCCATACACAGTATGATCTGATATGAAATGATTATAAGAAAGAGAGGTCGAAGCAGTCGTGACAGCAGCCGACCTCACCGCCATCTTCACGTAAAATTCAGCCTCTTGTACGGCATCAAAACTAAAGCATCAACACTCTGCAATGAAGGAAGTGCTGTTCTGTCTGCAATCTGTTTATCAAGTTGCTCTTCTGTTAAAAACAGCTCAGATCACACAGACACAAGAATAGCAGTATCTCATGACTGGCCTTTGCTTTTAAAGCAGTACACACGAGCGCTTATTTTTGACTACAGATTACACAGTGGCAACACGCTCCTACTTGTGGTTAGCCTTGATGTGAGACAGTACTTAGACTTTTATTCACAATGAACCTCTTGTGTTCTTTGAAGGTTTATCTCTTAACACAATTCCCAATATTGGAGAATAAGTGAGGCAGAAGGCCAGAAGCAACATCCGTCAGAATGAAATCGTGTCTTAATGTGCAGGAACCACGTCACTGAATTAGGGAAACAAAAACAGCCTTTATGTAGTCAGTAGAGATGATAAGTGGGAGCCTGAGGTGCACCTTTTGGGGACATGATGGAGAGATAGCAGTGGCCAAGATTTTGCCATCACACAGTGAAATCTTCACAAATAATTTCTAATTAAATGAAGAGAATGAGATCTTTATCTTGTGTCAGCGAGCGATCAGTTCCTCGTAAATCGGTTAATGAAATTCATTCTTTTAGAAGAACAACAAAGTTCGATATGTCCTTGACTGATTAATTTGTAGTTTGAGCCATTGAATGTTCTCAATGTTGGGGACAGACTATTTGTTTTTAGAAACAAACAGTACAGTACAGAAAAATCATGTTATATTCTTTTTCTCTGTGATTTAGACCAAAAAGACGCAAAATGGCTGACAAGGTTCTCCCACAGAGGGTAAGACTGTTTTTAAGCCCCGAGTCATATCTTAGATGGATCCAGCTTGATTATATGTCATTCGAAGTCCCTTAATTCTTCCATCCTGCTACTTGCTCTTCAGATCCGCGACCTGGTCCCAGAGTCTCAGGCCTACATGGACCTCCTGGCCTTTGAGAGGAAACTCGATCAAACCATCGCCCGAAAGCGCATGGAGATCCAGGAGGCCATCAAGAAACCCATTATGGTATCTCTTTATGATTACATTGTTAGATCTTCTAATAATACAATTACATTTTGCTATGAGGCTTTGAGAACGTCCGAATGGATCCAATTATAATGAACTTGAAGATTTCAGCCCAGTTGATTTGGCAAGATTTAAGCTACACGAAAACACTAACACTGGATTGCATGAATCATTTCCTGTGAATCTCTTGTGTATAGAAAGACAATATGACGGGGGTGGGATTGGCATGCTTTGTCATTAACTGAAAACTAATATATCCAAAGGAAATTATATAGAGTACACAGATACATCTATTACTTCTGTGTTTTCTGCTTACACCAAGTACTTTTTCATAGTTGATTTCTTTTTTTTTAAAACTCTATCTGCTTGTTAATCTCTACGGCACAGCAAAAACGCAAGCTCAGGATCTACATTTCCAACACGTACACCCCCAGCAAGCCTGAAGGCGAGGAGGCAGAGAAGGTGTCCTCTTGGGAGCTGAGAGTGGAGGGCAAACTTCTGGAGGAAGTACGTCAACATCGCAGGCATTACATCTGAATCTTCTTGCTGTTTCACAATTGTCTCACTGTGATCTGGCTCCAAGTATTTCAGCCTCTGTTGTTGTGTTTCTGAATACTTCAGTCACTCAGCTCTGGTTGGCCTGTGTCCTTGGCTCAGACCACGCATCCAGATGTGTGTTTACAGCTTTCCCCACTCCACCCTATGTCTCCTAACACACACATTCACACACAGGCTCATGTTCTCTTTTGAAACAGGGAATTGAAACCACTGGCCGTTACATACCATGAACCAACATGCCTCTCCTCCCTCCATCAATTCTAGCTCATTGTGTCATCTGAGGCCACAAGAAGGAGGATTTTTTTTTTCGCTGTTAAAATTTTCTCCTCTGCCTTATGGGTTTAGGCATGTGTAGGAGTTTTGCATGTAGTAACAGAAAAACTAGAGGGATATGAAGGAAGGAGTAAAAGGAGTCATATTGTGTAAACAGACTTTGACAGGACTGGGGAGAGGGCGCAGCACAGCAGCTTTTTCCAGTTGTCTGCACTTTTGTGCTTCGCCAGGCCCAGTGTGGTCAGAGCTGAACAATGCAGCTGCACAGCCTGACACAGCACTATAAGAAGACACAGATAGCAATCTTGTTGCTCCCTTTTCACACTTCTTTCTTGCTATCTTTCTTCTTAGTCTGGCAAGCAGAAGAGGAAGTTCTCATCTTTCTTCAAGAGCCTGGTGATAGAGCTTGATAAGGAGCTCTACGGACCTGACAACCACTTAGTCGAGGTATGACATGATGTCTCGGGCACTGGATGTGTTTCTTGTGAAATTGTAGCCACATTAACACTGAAATGTTCTGGTTTTGCTGTTGGTTCACAAGCCCTGATCATAAGGGGAGTTCAGCTGGAATCAGTAAAACTTTGGAACCGATCGTTTCTGGCCTTGTTTGACAGCTGGGGGAGGGGGGATCTGGAAGATATCTTTCTGTGTTAGTCCCACAACCTTCTGCGAATTGTGTGTGAATCTCACCAGTAGAGTCAAACCAGCCTAGCTACAGTATCATGTTTCACATTTGAATTAATATTTTCTGTCAAATCTGTTACACAAAAACAACAATGGTGAAAGCAGGTAAACCAGTGACTGCACCATTTAATAAACCACTGAGCCAGTATCATCATTTGCTTGTTTGTGCCTGCTAGTGGATCCACTATCTGTATTTTATCTGTATACAGAGGAACAAGCAGGGAATAAATAAGGGAGTAAACAGTGGGCTGTGGTGGGGGGAGGGTTTTAATGCACAGCTTTTGTTAACCTAACAGTTTTTATTTTGTTGTGCCTCTGAATTGAGACAAATAAAAAAAACAGATCTGATTCTTTTCTTTATTATTATATTTTTTTCCAGTGGCACAGAATGCCCACCACTCAGGAAACGGATGGTTTCCAGGTCAAAAGGCCTGGTGATGTGAATGTCAAATGCACGTTACTGCTCATGCTTGACCACCAGGTATGTGTGTGTACACCAAAACAGTTGTATCTTTGACTGGCATAATCTTGTCAGGCTGCTTTCCACTAACTTTGTCTTTGTCCAAATGTCCTCCAGCCTCCTCAGTACAAACTGGACCCACGGCTGGCTCGCCTGCTGGGTGTGCACACGCAGACACGGGCCAGCATCATGCAAGCTCTCTGGCTTTACATCAAGAACAACAAGCTGCAGGATAGTCACGAGAAGGAATATATTAACTGCAACCGCTATTTCAGACAGGTAGTGGAGTAGTTTAGGGGAGACACCATGCAGCAAAAAGCTTTCTTTGCACTTTAATGTATTACATTAAATGTCATAGTATAAGAATTTAAATGTACTGCTGAGTTATCTGTATTATATTGGTTTAATCTGTTAATTGTGGACAAACTGAGTGACACAAAATGTTACCCTTAACCATATTAAACCTAATCTGTTGCTAATCAAATGCTGTGCAGATCTTTGGCTGTCATCGTATGAGGTTCTCGGAGATTCCAATGAAACTGGCGGGCCTGCTGCAGCACCCTGACCCCATCATTATCAATCACATCATTAGGTAAAGTAATGTGAATAATTCTCCCAGTTTTTGTGTCTGTGTTTGTTCTGCCTGTTCTCTTCCTGTAATTCCTGTTATTCATTGAAAAGCAAATGAAAAAAGTTTTGCTATGAGCTGTCATTTTCAAGCACTAGCTTTTCGCATTTTATTCCAACCTCCTGTCTTGTTCTCTGAGCAGTGTGGACCCCACTGATCAGAAGAAGACAGCGTGCTATGACATCGACGTGGAGGTGGATGATCCATTGAAGGGCCAAATGAACAGTTTCCTATCGTCTACAACAAACCAACAGGAAATTGCTGCACTGGAGATGAAGGTTAGGACTAAGTCTACCACTGATAAGTGTAACAACTGTTAGGAGGGTTATAAGTTACTGTACTTGTTTTATTCATTGCAGATCCATGAGACAATTGAGTACATTAACCAACTGAAGACAGAGAGAGACTTTATGCTGAGCTTCAGCAATAATCCACAGGAGTTTATCCAGGACTGGCTCAAGTCTCAGTGCAGAGATCTGAAGGTAAATACCTCTTATCCAGTGCTAACTCTATGTACAGGTTTCTCAACGGGTGGCCTCATAGAAATATACACATAGGGTCTCAAAAACCATGTGCAAACATAATGTCACTACTCTACTAAGGACAGCGTCTTTTAAATTAGCAAACTGAGCTGTTGGGCTCACTACAGGCTATGGTTTACTTTGTTTCTGCACACTCAGGATGCACTAAATGAAGCCAAATGTGGGTTTTATGAAGTACCAGGTTTCCCAATATTTTAATAAGACCATGTTGTGTTAAGACAATCTGTTGTTCCATGTGTTCTGCATCAGTTGATGACAGACGTGACAGGAAACCCAGAGGAAGAGAGGAGGACTGAGTTCTACCAGGCACCCTGGGTACCAGAGGCAGTGGGCAGATATGTTTACTCCAAGGTGAGGAAGCCATTGCTAAACAATATGCTCGTTTGATAGATGTTTTATTGTAGGGTTTCAGTAGATCGGCGTTGTTTTAATTTCCCCTGACACCAACTTTTTTGTTTCAGGTGCAGCAGAGAAGACAAGAGTTGGAGCAGGTGTTGGGTATTCGTCTCACTTGAAGGCATATATTCCAGAGGGGTCACAGCCAAAAAAAAAAAAAAAGCCATTTTCGCCTATAAGATGTAGGTGTAACATACCAGCTTGTAACTTTGATACATATCTTTGTCATAAATGTAAAATCGAGTATATGGGACCAAAATTGGTGATTTATATGTTTTTAATATGTTTGCCTTGCATTGTTCTATTCAAAATATATTTGCCTTATTTTGCAATATGTTTTATTCATGGTACAATATGCTTAACACATGTTAAGCATTGGTGCTGTCTAGATGTCTTTCACCATCGCATTGTGCTTTATTTTGAAAAAACGTGCGTTGCCTTTCACATTTAAAGCCATAACTTCTAGATAGGATGCCTGGTAACATCTCAATAAAATACGACTTGGGCATGGTAGCATAATATTTTTTACAATATAAATTTTGTTTTTTAATGGAAAATATAGGAGGTGACTTACATAGGAACTAATAAGCATTTAATGCCAACAATAATTGTAAAGGTTTTGGTGCTGTTTTATATGCGTGGATGTATTGTTTAACTTTAAACATTTCTTTGCTATGTGAGAAACTAGGGTTTCCTGGAAAGCTCTAATATGGGCAAGAATTGAGCTCCTTATTTGCAAAAGGACAGGAATCCTCTGTGTCCAGCTGTAATTCAATAGCTCTGTTTTTCTATTTCTTGAATGTTTACATATTGTTTCATAATTGGGGGTTTTTCATTTTTTTAATGCCAGAAAGAGGAACTGTGGAAGGCTATCTGGTATTAATTATATAGGAATGCAGTTGTAGTGTGTCAATTAAACAATGCACTAAATTGTTGTGCACAGTTTGTAGTTTCCTGATACATCTTGTTATTGAAATGCTATTTTGTTTAGATTTTTTATGCAAGAATGTCCAGAGTTTCTTGAAACATTCCATGTTACCTGATATTTCTGCGCATTTAAGACATCTTGTGTGTACAAGTGTTTATGTACAGCTTCTTTGTAAAATGTTTGCATGTTGTGTATCAATCAAAGGCTTTATCTTTTATACATTTGGAGTATTTTGTACAATAAATGTACTTGGAAATATTTCTTACACTGCCTTGTATGTTCACACCTTTTTACAAAATCGTATCTTTTTCTAGTTGTTTTTATTATTAAAGATTAAGATTTCTATTCAGGCTGTACAGTAGAAGAACAGGGATCATGCCATAAGTTTGCATGTTAGGGCAGGTTGAAGAGCCTTTGAGCCGTTTCAACGGGTATGGCTGGTCTTAGCCATATCAAGGAGCTTAGACGTGTTTATACCACTCCTCAAGTAACAGCTAAGCCAAACACATCGTGTACTCACAGGTCTGCGTCTCAGCTTGTTACAAAGAACCAGAGGTGACCAAAGTCTAACACTGAATTACATAAGTTGGTGAAGGGTGCATGTGTATAATTAATAAGATTTTGTTTTATGAAAAGTTGTACAAAATAGTGGACACAAACATAATAGATTTGTAGTACTCAAAAAGTACCAGTACAATTATTTTTAAAACAAATTAATCTGTGCTGTTGGTATGTAAGTACATGAGTACATGAGGCTAGTCCTGGTTTGATAAACAAGCTATCAAATATAAATAAAATACAGCAAATAATAATAAGAGTTAATAAAAATTAAGAGCCAAAGATCTCAGTGAATTAGAGACTTGACAGCTGGTAAAGGTGGAGTTGATTTGACCAATGTATGTGCTGACAGGTGATTATAGAATAAAATAGTACTTAATCACAGTACTTGAGTAATTATACTTAGTTACTTACAAGCGACTGAAAAGCTCATCTAACTCTTTAAGCTGTTGTTTTAAAAACGACCGTAGGTGGCGATGTCGGCATTTACTGTCTGAAAATAGAAGAAGAAGTTCACCGGAAATGCGCAGGTTTTCAAGCGGATGCAGGAATTCCAAGATGGAGGTGGACGGTCTTGATCATGTAGGTGTTCGTTTCTGCCGTTTAGTTGTTTGTGCTTAGATATTATAAAATACTCCTTAACATGACTTTTATGGTGGAGAAGTTACTTTAAACCAGCTGCGAGATCGAATGATTGTGCGGTTGTGATCCTTATATTGAAATATTACTTCATTCAAAACGGTGAATGTGTAGTATACTGCAGCTTTGCTGTCTCATTGTAGCTTGCTAACATAAGTTAGCTACAGGACCGGCTAGCTAAGGCTCAGTTGTCAATTGTCGGTATAGTTACGAAGATTTAGGCACTCTAACTATCGACAAGCACTCTTCGCCGTTTTTACGTTTAGATAACTAATTGTTATATATGTATTATTTTTAAATTAGGTTAATTTAAGCGTTACCTCAGCTGTCAGAGCGAGTTAGCCAGCGCTAGCTAACATTTGTCTTGGTTAAGCAGCAACAACATAAACTGTTAAGTAGTTGTGCACAGAAAGGAAATGTTTTTTAATTCATCACTTTATCACTTGTTTTAACTGTTTCTAAATGATGACATTTTACTAACGAAATAATTAGCTGTCTTAATTTTGTCACCGCTAACCAGACTCGGACATTTGTCCGTTTTCCTAGATATTTACAGCAATTATCTTTCAAGTAATTTGGTATAATTTTGAAAAGTCTTTTAGTCAGTTAACTGGGTGGACAGCAGAGCAAATTCAGTGTGATCAAAGGATATTAATTGCTATTTAACTTGTTTTTTTGTCAAGAAAACCAAACCCACATTTTAACTGGTTTTAACTTTATCTGAGCATTTACATTGTTAATGAAGTTATAGAGTAACTACACAACTTGAATTATGCAGATGTTACAGTATGTTTTTTAACATTGTACATACCAAATGATTACCTGACAATAATATTCATCAGATAAAAGACAATGCACGACTAAGATAATGGTAGAGATCTTAACTAAAGTTGCTTATTTTTACTTGGACAGATGGAGATGGGGGAGAGTAAAGGTGGCTCAGGTCTCCAGCAGTACTACTTGTCTAAAGTAGAAGAGTTGCAGGTGAGACAATATATTTGCACATCTGTTTATATGACTCAAGATTTCACAGCCGAAGCTCACCTGACAATCTTGAACTCCTGTTTTTTCTACAGCTGACAGTTAATGAAAAGAGCCAGAATCTCAGACGTCTGCAGGCACAGAGAAATGAACTCAATGCTAAAGGTATGCACTACAAAATCTAAGTTATTGATTTAAATGAAACAAACCTTACCTGTCTACTAAAGTTCTATTTTCTTATCTTTTCTTAGTACGTCTCCTTCGTGAGGAGCTGCAGTTACTACAGGAGCAGGGATCCTATGTAGGAGAAGTGGTCAGAGTCATGGACAAAAAGAAAGTCCTAGTCAAGGTACACTGTGTACTTGTCAACAGAGTATATTTGATTACTGGTTTACAGTTTACATTAATATCTCTCTCAAAAATATTCAGGTTCATCCAGAAGGAAAATTTGTTGTGGATGTGGACAAGAACATTGACATCAATGATGTAAGTTATTTATTATAAATTGTTATCTTCATCATTACAAGTCAGAGTATTTGATAGTTTTTATCTTCACAGTAACCTTTAGTGAAACTACACCAGTAAACAGAATACCTGCAAACAATAATATCTTTAACTTGTAATTGCCATAGCACATGACTGATTATCAAACCACACAAGCCAATTTTGCTAAAGGAAGAAGGGAAACATGGAACCTAAAAAATTCTTTCTCCCCCTTGTAACTTCGGCAACAGGTGACGCCAAATTGTCGTGTAGCTCTGCGTAACGACAGCTACACCTTGCATAAGATCCTGCCCAACAAGGTGGACCCTCTGGTTTCCCTTATGATGGTGGAGAAGGTACCAGACTCCACCTATGAAATGATTGGTGGCTTGGATAAGCAGATCAAGGAGATCAAGGAAGTCATCGAGCTGCCTGTGAAGCACCCAGAGCTATTTGAGGCTTTAGGCATTGCCCAACCCAAGGTAGGTGGCAGGAGTGTGGATGAAGGTTTTTATTAGGAATCATACTGACACTGGGACATTAACTACAGTATATATTCCCAAATATAGCCGTTAGGCAATCTGTATGTAGTTCCTTTTTTGAAACATTCTATATTAATTTTATTTCTTTGCTTATTTAAAAAAACATTTACATTTTAAAAGTTTGTTTTTTTTTATTAGCAGATTAGTCTGATAAAATATTTGAAAAAGTCCAAAGTGTAGCTAAAAAATGTTTTTATTTTACATGTAGGAATTAACAATTATTTTTATCGAATGTCTTTAACAATTATGAAAAATGCTCATAATCTGTTGCCTCATGTGCCTGCTCAGCAGTCCAAACCGAAAAGCATCAGTTTGCATAACATAAAGAAGCCGTTTAGATCAGTATGTCGTTAAATATGCTTTGTGTGCTTGCAGGGTGTGCTGCTGTACGGTCCACCAGGTACAGGGAAGACCCTGTTGGCAAGAGCTGTAGCCCACCATACTGACTGTACCTTCATCAGGGTCTCTGGCTCCGAGCTGGTCCAGAAGTTTATTGGAGAGGGTGAGATCCTTTGTCACTTAACTCTAATCAAATGAATCTCCATTCTTCATTCATTTTTAATCAGAACTATCTTGTGGTGTAACCTTAATGTGTGTGTGTATTGCACCAGGTGCCCGTATGGTGCGGGAGCTGTTTGTCATGGCTAGAGAACATGCTCCCTCCATCATCTTCATGGACGAGATCGACTCCATCGGCTCATCTCGCTTGGAGGGAGGCTCAGGTGGTGACAGTGAGGTGCAGAGAACAATGTTGGAGCTGCTCAATCAGCTGGATGGCTTCGAGGCCACCAAGAACATCAAGGTATTACACACAGTAAACATAATTTGTTTGATCATAGGCCTTACTTATACTTACAGTAATTGCTATGGTAACAGTGTCCTGTTTAATTATGTTTCTCTAGTAACACTTTACTTAAACTCTATGTATCATCAAGTATAGCACATGTGAAAACACTTGATAGAATTGCAATTGATATATTGTTCTATATTTGTTTATACTGTAGACTTTCTTAGAGTTATGGATGCTACACAAGATTTAAGGTCCTTGACAACTACATTGTATACTTAAAGACCTTGTATTGGTTAACAGCTATATTATTGGCATGTTTATAAGCTGCTTATAATAGCTAATTAAAGTGTTGCTATTTAACCTTTTCTCAGTGCAAAGTACAGTTGTGACCAGCGTTTACCTCCTTCCCTACAGGTTATTATGGCCACAAACCGTATAGACATCCTGGACTCTGCTTTACTTAGGCCAGGCAGAATTGACAGGAAGATTGAGTTTCCCCCTCCAAATGAAGAGGTAGGTACCTCCCCAGTACATATACAGACACTCACAATATGCTGTGGGGTTATTTAACTTAAAGCATATTTTTTATTCAACATTAGGCTCGTCTGGATATCCTGAAGATCCACTCCAGGAAGATGAATCTCACACGTGGCATTAATCTGCGAAAGATTGCAGAGCTGATGCCTGGAGCCTCTGGTGCTGAGGTTAAGGTGAGAATTAACCCAATCGTTGACAGCAGTTGTTTATCGAATGGAGAAGTGCACAATCTAATTACTGGGTATGTGTATTTTTAGGGTGTTTGCACAGAAGCAGGGATGTACGCTCTGAGAGAAAGGAGAGTTCATGTTACCCAGGAGGACTTTGAGATGGCTGTGGCAAAGGTTAATAGAATAGCGCTAATCCCACACCTCAATTGTTTAAGTTCAAGTTTCCACAAGTACCTGTTTATTAAAACTGTCCCCCCCTCTCTTCCCCAGGTGATGCAGAAAGACAGCGAGAAGAACATGTCGATCAAGAAGCTGTGGAAGTAAAGGGCCTTGTGTATTCTTGCATACGTAACCACATATGTACATTTTTTTTTGTTTATGATTTGGTTTATAATAGTTGCTTAAGTCATTCTAAAGTAAATGGTTTCCCCACTAAATGCTAGATGGCTCATGAGGTTTTTTTTTCCCCACTGAACCAAATACCCTTAAATTGCAGTGCCAAGAGATAATTAAACATTTAATTCAGTCAGGTAGCAGTACATCAGTTTCCAGCATAATCGGATGGTTTGCAGGTTTTACAATACATATTTGATATGGCACTTCACATTCTAACTGCTATTATGGTTGACATCTTACATAACTGATCACACAAGAGTGCAGATCTTGGACTACTACTGCTTGCTTCAAGAGCTTTGTACCACATGCTTGTTAGAGCGGTTACACTGCCATTGTACTGTTGAGATACACAGTATGTATGTCAGCTGTCATTTTACACAGGAATATAAAACAAAGACTAGCTTGACTTGGCTCACCCAGCCATCACAAACCTGTACATGTGGAATGGTTATATGGCAGTAAACACCGGGTTACTCCAGCACTTCTCTGGAAGCTCTCTGCAGATTCATCAGTCCTCACACAGCAGTTCACTTTTCCAGTTTAAAGGAGTCAGGCTCTGGTAAGCAGGCTAGCTCCTCACCCAGGACGCAGGCACCCACTGTGGCTCCATCTGCACCCTCTCCAGTAAGACTTGAAGCTCAGCTAAGGCACTGACTGGGTCCTCCTTTACCAAGACGTAGTCCACCCAATGGCCGTAGCACTTATCAATCTGCTCTGCTGACTGCTTCATTTCTAATAAATCGTCCTCCTGATCAGTATAGAAGGAAGAAGGATGAGCATGCACACAGTATTGTGGAAGCAGGACAGTATCAAGTTGAACATGTGCTCAGACACTATTTATGACAAAGCTGGTGGGAGGCAAGAGTTTTAATGTAACTCACTGTGATCCCTAAGCTGAGTGAGGAAGAGGAGCTGAGCTGTTTCCTTTGACTACTGCAGATGTGAGGCTGTACAAAGATGACGTATGGCTTGAACTCAGCTGTCCGTAATGTCTTAAGTGCCTGAATGTGGTAGGAAGAAAACACTCATTAGTTTCTTCAGGAGCTGAAAAAAGGCGTAATGTAGGTGTTACTTCATAAAAGAAAGTGATTATTCCATTACTTTTAGATCAAGTGTGTCATTCTGTGTGATATTCGAAGCCCCCCCCACCAGTTCACCATGAACAATTCTTTAGTACACCGAATCCACTTCGGTGCTTTCACTAATTGCAATCATCTCAGTGTGATAAGAAAATTAGCCGGCAGTCTAGACAGATGTGCAATTCATTATTTTATATCTGACCCTATGTCTGTACATGCTCCTGTACTAGTCACACAGTTCTTGGACGTTTATTGATTTAAATCTATGGTTACTATATTCAGTGTAAATAGTAAAACTATTGACACGATAGTGCTGTAATATCAATGTGATACTAACCTCTGGTTGCACATCCACCAGACAAACCTTGTTTTGATCCAAAATTCTGTGAATGGACTCCAAACTGGTGCCATACAGATTATCTTTGTACTCTCCATATTCAATAAACCTGCATAAACACAGCATGATTCAGAATAAGAACTATAAAGACAGAACAGATTGATAACTCATTTGAGGTTTTGGAAGGCTTCTTACGGTGTGCGTCATTCGCGGGCATGAATTAAATCATTCCTCGCACTTACTTGCCATTGTGGATGTCCGCTTCAAATGCTGCTTTAGTGATGAAGTGGTACTCCACCCCTTCTCTCTCATGAGACTTCCTGGCTCGAGTAGTGTCTTCAGGATGCAGCCAAAGAGGAAAAAAACGTTAAAAACAGAATCCTTGCCTCCATAATTGTGTAGTTTAGTGTGTATATTTACTATGCCATCAAAAATCAATGGCATTTCTACTCCAAAAAGAAAAGAGCATCACACATTCACTCATGAGAAAAACACTCTAATCCATCATGCTCAAATAAAGAACGACCATTTGTCTGGGAAAAAACTGCACACGTACTGTATTTGCAATGTGCAATATAAAAAAGAAAATGTTTGAAACAGGAGACAGACTCACGAGGCACAGCCAAACCATATCGTCGGGGATTCTCGGCGATCACCTTCTGTTTGAGTTCAGTGATGCGAGCTCCTAAGGCCCCTGTGAATACAGAACAGACAGTATGTTATTTAAATACTATTATTTAATATTTTTTTTGCCAGTTAATAGTAATTGTAGTATTTAATATCAAAAAAACACAATGTGGATCCTACCTATCAACACTATAAGGCGAGGCCTCTCACCAGGACGCAGCAAATATTGTGTTACTTCCTCATAAATCAGAAAGTCGGCGTGATTTGCATCAGGAGTATGCGGTTCTGATGATGAACTCTGGTGATCCTTCCTGAGGCGGAAACTTCTGCGCAGGCTAGCTGTGGTCCAAGACATGAAAGTGCTGATTTAAGATGGACATAGATCTATACTGTATAATAAAAACACGTTAATAAAGAACAAAGATCTTTCAAATCTGTACAGCTTGCCCTCCCTGAATAAAATCCATATCCCATCCCATTCATCAAACAACCCAAACACTGAACAACACCAGTAGAAATCAATAAGAGTACCTGAGTAAAAATCCCATGAGAAAGCATGGCCACAGAAGGCAGGGGCTGCCTTACTCTTGGGAGAAACTAAAGCTCATATTAGACCATTCATTCAACCAGCTTATAGTAAATCTCATCAACAGAAAAGAAGCCATGCATGCTGCGTCGGACTCTTCAAACACAAGCGGAGCAACTTAAGCTTGTAGCATGAAGGAGAGAGGCCTTTTGTGGATCACAAAACGAGATAAATGAGCTGGCGCGAGGCGCGTCAGAGACAGCGTGAGCAGACCATTGGCTGTAGCACAAAGCACCAAAGCCTGTCAGAGTAACAAGCACATAATCACATCGTGTGCTGGCCGCCTTTTTTTTTTTTTTTTTTTTTTTTTTTTTATAAATACAAAGCGAGGGCATGAAAAGGCACTCACAGCAAACACGCTGCCACTTATCAGTTCCCAACACATAAGCAGTTAAAGCTGAATGCCCATTTTCAAATGCAGCACAGGAATTCTAAACACTCTTCACGTTTTTCCGATCATTTAGAAATCGTGTGGTAGCCATTGGGCTGAACCTTCATTTATGTGAAATGTGACAGTGGTTGCCTTTTCTGAGTGCGTTTCAGGCGTTGATTGAAAACACTGAAAATCTCGTGTCAGATAAATAAAAAGTTTTTTTCTGGAATGGATTTTAAAGATCCAGCATCTAAATCCAAGACATGATTTGCAGAGATTTAAATGTAACCACAGACTAAAATATGTAGAATGTGTCCAACACACATATCTCATATTGAAAAATGAGTGGGGGAAAAAAACAAAACTCTAACATTACTGAATCTGAAGTGAAGTCGTATATATACATTTAGGTTTGAGAGAAAACCTCGAGTACAAATTGGTCAGATTGTTAACTGGACTGTGAGGATGTCAGATCGTTCACGCTCTTTAATCAGCTGTTATTTGGCCTCAACCAACCAATTAGATCCAAAGTAATCCACTACAAAACCTCAAGTACTGTTTAGAGTTTCTCAAAGAAGGGATGGATTAGCACACAGATTTAGCAGAAATGTGATGCTGCAGTGTTTAGTACAAAGTGATCGATCGTGCCTCCTCACCTATGTCCTTTCCGTTCACAGCACCATCACGGTCACAATCTTCTGCGGGGTGGCAAGCGGGGAAAGAAAACAGGATAAGAGGTGGGAGGAGAGGTTGATGTTGATCAGAACACATGTGGTTGAGTGCAGTTACCGACGTTAGAAGGGGCTGTGGGCATTAAAAGTGTCTCTAAAACAGGCGTGGGAGGGGGAAAAAGGGGGTGAGAGTGCACTACAATCTGTGTTTTGGGACATGTAGTGAGTCCAGGAATGAGAGATGAGCTCTAACATGAGGGTTTGTCTACATACCTCTCTCAGCACGATCATCTGAGGTTAGCAATGCAAGGAATAACACAGTATCACTGCAGAGAGCCACAGAATATTACAATAAACTGCACTATTCAACGTTTGCTGTGGAAATGTAGGATCTATAGGTGCGTTTAGAAATCCATCACCAACTTATCTGTATTCCTATATCTATATTTTACCTTTTACAATTGGATTAGGAATTGAAACCATGGATTATGTTTTTTTTTTGTTTTTTTTAAGAGATTAACATCAGATCCCCTGTTCTTCTTACATAATCCCTCTTTCTGCATCTCCTTGGCTAGATTAAATTTGACCTGGAATACAAGCTGTATCTGCAGATTAAAGCATCTTGTACATTTACGGTTGAAAGGTTAGAGGAGACCATTTGTCATTGCAAAAGGAAAACAGGCTTACATGTAGGAGTAGGGAGCGAGCCCATTTTCATCCTGTATCTCAGGCGCCTTGGAAGAAAACAAAATATTTTCCCATTTATTTCCTATTTGAATAGGGCGACTGGTATTTATATGACAGTGAGCTTGAACAGACTACCTCTCCTGGAACTGTGTGGAGGGGATGAGGGCTGCACGCAGGTTGCAGTCACCCACTCTCTTGGCCTGCCACCAGGTGGCGTCCTCTTGACTCACCACCTGAAGAATGTCCCCCCTTTTGAAGGGAAGTCCTGCCTCTTGGCACGGCGTGGCCTTGTCCTCAAAGGGCGTGTAGTCAAACAAAGCCCGAAGGTAGACCTGTTTGTGATTTTACAGAAACGTAGGACTATTATTTCAGATCTCCGATTTATGAATCTTCTTTAATTCATCCATGTTCTGCTGATTATCCACTTTGACGATGTGTATAATCATTAAAAATTATATTATTAATAATTATTGTAAAACATTGCTGGGTTCAGAAAACTGTGAAACTATGCAGACAGCAGAAACCCTGCTTACATTGAATGGATGGATATGACAGCCGTATCAATTTCCCTCATTTAACTCTCAGCTAGAAACCAAATAAGCTTATTCCAACAAATCCTTTAATACATTTATCAGGGGATCAATTCTGCTGTTCCCACTGAGATTACCCAATGACAATACATGTCTCATTTGGCAGATTATAAATCAATCAGTTATATAGAAACACTGTTTGGAGGAGAAAGTTTCTGTTGACTCTTTCTGAAGAAAACAAACTGGCTCTAAGTTCTCACCCTGCTTTCCTTCAGTTTGTCGTCCTCTACGACAGCCGGGATGATTTTCAGGGTGATGGAGCCTTGTGACTGCGACTGATCAAAAACATTAATTAAGCATTATCGTTCTCCACTGCATCCTCAGTAGTTACTGATGGTTTATCATAGCGGTTTCAGAACTAATAATCCCACATGAAAAAGCTTGTTTCCTCACCAGAATCTGGCTAATTTCATCGGGCCTTTTGTGGGTTATTAAGTTTCCGTTGACCTCTCGAAGCTCATCCCCTACATGCACCAGACCTGAAACCACAAACACACGCACCCACCAAACACATCTAGTGAAAACAGGTCTAATAGCCAATGAAAACAAAGCAAAGGTATGTGTATGAGTGTGAGCAGCTCAGATGTCAACGATTTTTTTCCTATTGGTGTGAAGTCCTAACCTCTCCATGGCAACAGTAATGTGCAGCCCTTTTTGTAATCTCAAAATATGCAATCTCGTGGCACTAATCCCAAGCATTTGATCTCTGTAAACGGTGCGTGGGGTTACACAACATAATCTCCTCACTTCTCTGTCAGTATGTCGGTAGTGATAAGAAAGTCCTGTTTGTGGGACTTCAGCATATGAAAGGAACAGAGGTGATTCTTGAACTGCAGTCAAATTTTTTTCTCGCAGTGCTTCGCTGCAGCCAGGACACTGTCATCTGCATTATGATTTCTGTTTTATGAACACTGCTTGTCTTACCGCTGCGGTCCGCTGCCCCTCCCCTCATGATTCTGGCCACAATTACAGCTCCCGACGCTTCATCTCTCCGAATGGTTGCTCCCTGGTGGGAAAGGCCCAACAATAAATCAGATCTCGAAACATAGAGCCAATCTTCACGTCACTGTGTTAACAGAGTCCTCTGACGGTCTGGTAAAAGCTGCTTCTCATGCGTAGGTGGCTTTCGCCAAAACTCTGGTGATAAATTGGTTTCTTTTATTTGTCCTCTGCTTGAAGGACTTCCTTGAGAATAGTTTTTATAGCATCACAAAGTGAAACACACACACACACACACACACACACACACACACACACACACACTGAAGTCTCTAATGCTAAAGGAGAGAGCAGATTGCTTTTCCTCTCACCAGTGGCTCCTTGTTCTTCACCAGACGGACAATCTTCACCGACTCTTCCTCCAGGTCGTCGTCGAGATCGTCCGGCAGCGGTGGGAGCACTGGGTCAAAGTTTTTTTGAGCCACTGTGTCGTGGGCTGACAGCACCGCCTGCATAAACCATTTACAAAATGACACAGGAAAAAAAGCTTGAACACCAACAAACCTAAGTTTGCATTGCATTTGGTACCATGATACCAGAAGCGTTTAAAAATAGCACGTCCTTCACTGGCTGGTTTGTAAATGAACGTTCAGGTTTCATGTCTCGCCAGAAAGCCAATAAATTAAACATAATCACTTGATAAGAGCAATTAAGCAGCCTGTCTGCATCTGAGGGACAGAACAGCTCTGGTGCTGGTTTTGTGTGAGAGATGATTAACTTAGAGAAAATTCATAGCAACTCAAGGTGGAAATTACTGACAACCAGTGGCATTAAAGAGATAATACCTCAGAAGCAATGAGAGGGCGTCTGGTCAAAAGGAGATATGCACTTAAGCCTTTACTGATTTGTGTGTGTTTACCTTGAGATGAGGCGTGCTCAGCAGGAGAAGCAGCTCTCTCTCATCCTCGTCCAGCGGTCCACTCTGAAGCTCCTCTGCCAGCTGATGGTTTGAATCAGAAAATCACAGCTTACAACATTTTGATATATTTTAAGCAGAGCACAGTATCAAGTCTACCACATCGCTTTATAAACAACTTTTGCTGCATTGTCGTACATGTCTATTCACACTAAATTAAAATTTTCTTCTTTAGTCTGACATTCAAATGCTAAAGGCAATGCACCTACATCTTCTGCCAGACAGGAGGCGCTGTGCAGGACTGGAGTAGGGTTCTGTTTCTCATACTGCTTCAGTTTGTCGTGGATCTGTGATGTACAACAAATAGAATCAAAGACAGAGCAAATAATTACAAAACAGATGCATAAAATGGAAAGTACAATGTGGTACAGTTGTAATTTAGTACACAACGTGAGTTAATTCTGGGATGCACAATATCAGCCACACCTTCATCAGGTAACCAAGGCTTCTCTCGCTGAAGACATCTTTGAGGAAGACCAGGTCTTCCTTGTGGTCGGCATCAGGGTGGAGCTGAGAGGTGAGCAGGGCTAAAGTCTCATGCAGCCCTAATTTTCAATAAACCAGGACATGTTTTAATCATCTGTCCAATTTATTTCTATCTTAATCTATTAAATCAGGGCACTGTTGATACTGATAAATAAACACACTTTCATATCTATTGGAAACATTTTTCATCTTTCCGTGTAGGTATCTTAACAGGATAATCATTGTTCAGATATCTACAGATACTGGTTTGGCATCAGTGTCAATTACAATAAAAGCCCTAAATTGTTCTCTTTGTGTCTTTGTTCAACCACCACTAATGCATGCTTGATATATTAACACGTGCATTATTTATAGGCACCAGACAGAATGAACAAGTAGCATGAACATATGTTTGGCTGTACCTGTGCTTGCAGACACAATGGGCATGGCTTAATTCAGCCAGCGGAGGCAGGAGGGTGCAGAGAGGGGGAGAACGGGGAGAACTGGGAGGGAGAACAAAGGCGGTCAACTCAGCCTCCCTGTTCCGCTTCCTTCTGGTCCTGATGTATGATGAAAAATGACGCTGAGCTGAGAATGAAAACAGAAAAATAATGGTTAAAAAAATATATTCACTAATTTTGAAACAACACACATTTTAAAACAAGATGAATCAGTTTCCTGCCTAAAAAGTCCAAGGTTGTCATCACAAACACTGACCACAATAGAGCTCACTGTGAGGTTATACAAAATGATTTCAGCACGTAAAAGGATACAAATTAAAACCACTAATAAATGTGGATATGTTTTATATCATTAGAGCCCACATCCAAAGATCCATCCACAGATATTAGATTAAAGAGAGTCCATTTAAAATTAGACTTAATTTCTTAATTAATTAACTTCCTTCACTGTGCACCAAATCTAAAATGTGGATGACAGGTGATCACAGTCAGCGGATGTCAAATTTCAGTATGCAACACAGACTTTAAGTGCAAGCAGGAAGCTACAGGATCTTCCACCTTGTTTGTCATCATGGCAACGCTATGATAGTAGCCTCTGTCTCTCAATACGCCTTTTTCACTACCATGATATAATTTACACTGGGGTTTCCCCCCTCCCCCCACCATCAGGATCTTAGTATCAAAATCCATCCTGTGCCCAGTTGTAGCTTCTTGGCTTTATGAAGATTAGCTACTGCTTGTCTAATTTTTATTATTGCAAATTAAACATCTTTAGTTTCTTTGACTGAGAAACTGAGTTCTGGGAAACTGATATGTGAAAATAATAAAAAGTTAGGAGTCATTTTGAAGACATTGGTAGAAATCATGACTCAAACTATCCGTCTTCGATTTAAATTCAGCAGCATCACATTATTGTGTGTCTGTATTTTAAAACATCGTTTTGCAAAAGAGGAACACATCACAGAAATGGCTGTTATGTGTGATAAAAGTGTCTCTTCAACATGAGGGCATCACGTGTTCACAGTGTTTAAACATTTTCCTCCACAGCTATCAGTATCAAGTCACAGTGCGCGCTGGTTAGATCGTCATCAAGGTTCTAATTAACAGTCCCTGCAGTGGTACATTGGGTGAAGCAGCAGTATATTCTTACAGCCCACCTGCTATACACTGGCTCTAACCTTATAAGTGCTCCTGGTACTGCTGACTGTGTAGGTGGGAGGATGAAACACTGTTCTGTGCACCAGAAAGCCCAGCAACTGCAGCAATGTACCAAAACGTACTTGTTGCATTCAAGAGAGCACCTGTGCATTACATCAAATTATATACCAGCAAACTCTGTCTAACAGCACCTTATCAATAATGTATAGATTCCAGTACTAAGCCCTTAATTTCCCTGCAAAGCTTGACAGAACAAAGCAGTTGGGCCAACTCTCTAAACGGGAAACGATGAATTTTTACATCATAAAGTAAAGACCATATGCTGCATAAGGTACAATATGGTACAATAAATCCATCTGCAGTCCTGAAAATATATGCCATCATTGAGAAAAGTAATACTGGTTTAAGATAAATATGAATTAGTCAGAGATACAAACAACTGGCTTGACTGAATCTGTGTGGAGCAGACGTCACCGTCTATGAAAAACCAGCGCAAAGTCAAAGTCTGATTAAAAAGTTCAGATCAAAAGATCAAAAATTTATCTGGTAGTGTTTTCTGCCAACTTCCAAAGCAGATAAAATCGATCTGAATTATTGGTTATACACTTACAATCACCATAAAAACATCCCTGATGGTAATAAAAGCCTGAAGCACCTTATCAGGATGCTGTTAACATAGCAAGCTGTCAAACCATAATCAAATCAAATTACTGTTAAGACTTTTTTTTATGTTACTGTTGATAATGTTCACATAAAGTCATTGTGATGAAGGGTTTGTATACGCATGCAACTTTATCCAAGCTGATGAAAAGAGTCACTCATCGTGTAGTTTCTCTGTGATCTTATGTCACGTATCCCATACACTATTTCACCAAAACGGTAATTGACTATTGTCTTAAGTAAATTATTTGTCATACTGTCACTTCATTGTCACATTTTCCCCTGGCAAAAACACAACAGCTGACTGAAGTCAGGATGGAGCTGTGCCAAAAATCAACAACAACAGCCCGGCACAAACAGACCATCGTTTAGCTGGTGACAAGTGTTCATAAAGCCCAGGTTAGAGCCATATTTAAGTGTAAAGCACTTAATTGTGCTTCAGACTGAACAGCGTTGATGATAAACAACCTTGTTAAGCTGCTCTGAAGTGCTATTTCACATTATAATTGACTGTATGTTCCGTGTTGCCGTTTTATTCCACCAGTAGCACATAAATGCTGTTGGCATCATTACAAACCTTTAAGAATTAAATTAGCTTCAATACAACTTGCTGGAAAATAAACACATCTGTGCTTTTTTCCCCTAAATTTCATCCAGTATCGTAGCATTTCATCATTTAAAGGAACAGTTCGACATCCTGGGAAGAAACATGCCAGATTCCAGCTTTAACATAGCGACACTCATCTCATGTAAGCCTATTTTTAAAGCATATTTTCTATTTTCTATGTTTTTCTGCATCCTTCTGTGTCTTGTAATTACCCGCCATCTATGCAGGATCACTGCTGGATTGACATGACTCTTGACATCTCTCCACGAGTGCCCCCTCAATCAGGCATCGATAATAATACTCCCAGATTGATTCGGTCTAATGCTGCCCCACCATCAGCCTGTCTGTCCTTTCATTCATTTGCTCAGCAGGGCATTGACAAAGTAGCCCTTTTAAAAAATCCATTGTGCACATTATCAGATGAGAAAGGCACTTTGCCAAACATACCGATTAATACATACAAAAGCGCACTTACATGTACTGTATACTTTGTTATATATGTGTGTGATTCACAGTGAATAGTTGGTGATGCTGGTTTGTACCAGGAGGTTACATTTCACACGAAACATTACTTTAAAATGAAAGATTGGGCAGTAGTTAATAGTTTACTCATTGAAAAACCAGTTCTTTAAAAAATAAATAACTAATTTGAAGAAACCTCAATGCTACATCTGGAATTATTATTGAAAGTTCAGATTAAAAACTTGCAAACTGCAATTTTCTTATTTTGCAATGCAAGTCTGCTTTGTTTTCACCCTCTGTTGGCCATTAGTCAACCCCCTCCACTGAGAAAACTGAATGCAAACCACAAAGCAAAATGTTCTGGGGTAAAACGTCCTCTCCCTCGTTCTCCTGTGTTCCCCCGCTTTCATTCATCCCTCTCATTCCTGACCTTCTTTCTCTCCGTCTCTTCTCCATCCAACTCTGTCTAATTACAAGAGGCTGACAGGAGCGTGGAGCTATGTTTCCTTTTTATTTTCTTCCTCTCATCAACTCAGTGAGTCTAAATGCGTACCAGCCATATGTTGGTATTAAATCAATGCAATGAAGCGAACTGGAAAAGACTGGAGATCAGGCAAGGCGCTGAATGGAGCACGGATGTGTCCGAGACTGAAAAGCTTTTAGTTAGCAGTAAATATTTTTCGTAAAAATAATTTGCCGCTTTGAGAATATTTCAGTACAGTTTCTTGGCTGGGAGCTTATTTGGAAACAGTCAGGTTACTGCTTCAAGCCAAAAAAAAAAAAAAAAAAAAAGTTCCCAAAATTGTGCGGTTTTGAGCTCAGACAAACGATATTTAAGAATTCATTAGTGAGCTGAGCTGGTAGACCAAATTAGAAGTAGACTTTTAGAATAACAGTATAAACCCAGAATACAAGCTTTGATGCCACCTGACTAATCCTCAATCAGGTTTATTAATTACTGTTTCACGCCGTGCCATTTTACAGCATTTCCACACAGACTTTATTTTAAGATAAATAATTCATCATTAGCCGACTCCCATTGGCAAGCTGTCTCCTCAATAGTCTGTCCACGTCTTATTAGAAGTAGAAGCTGCTCAAGGACACTTCAACAAACAGTTTGAAGATTATACTGAAAACTCTTACTTACAGTTCTGACCTTGTCCAGCTCGCCGTTATTGGGCGCTGCATAGATTCAGCTGAGATGAAGATAGATTACTTCACACAGGCTCAACCTGACAGTGCCTTCACGGCACCACGTTTGTTTTTTGCTGTTTTGTTATGGTTTTTTTAAATTTCCTATGTTTCTACTGTTACCAGCTGGGGCTCTCGACTGCTCTTCCTGACCCAGATATCATGTATCATGGAGCGCTGAGCTTTACGAATCCCATCCTACTACTCAACTAGTAGTGGGACTGGACACAATCTACAATTATCACAACCGCTGTAGTTTATTACACTGACATGGTTTGAGCAGAGCTTAACCTTATGTCACGGTCTTGTCACACACAAACATGCACGCCACCTGTTTGTCTGACTCATTTTCTGTTGGACGGATCCCGAGAGCGAGACAGATAGGGGCGAGGTCGCCAACACACTGCTAACGCCATCTGCCCACCCCTCTGTATATACAGTATGTGTGTGTGTGTGTGTGTGTAGTCCACCCACCACCTATGATGTCACCCACAGGGCTGATCTGACGTGTCTGGATACGGCAAAATTCATTCAATATCATTTTGCAAAACATCGCCTGCTGTACATGATCAGAGTATACATTTATACTCTGATAATGCCACAAAGGATTTACAGTGTGTTCTCTGTTGGTTTTACATAATGGTAAAACAGTATTATGCTGCTATTATAGAGTGTGCATCCCAAAGAGAGGTGAAATCCATCTGTACTCATAAAAAACCTGAAGTGATGTCTTTAAATATATATTTTGCTTAACCCAGTCCAAACCTCAAAGATACATTATGAAAAAGAAAGTTAACATGTTCTCTGAAGCTGGAATCAGATAATGTTTGGGGTTTTTTTGTTTTTTTTTCCAGCTCTGCTTGTGGAGAAGAACCCGAAACTAATTATCTCACACAACAGAAATGGTGTGTGGGTCTTATATGGGAAAGAAGACATCTGCCTTTTCTGTTCCAAAATCTGTTTGATGTTAACATTAGAAAATAACTCTTCAAAAGAGAATTCGGTCTCGGTCTTGCAATACAATTAAGCTTTCGGCCCCGGTACCTCGAGATACAGTTTTGATTGTAATTGCATGGAAGTGCTGGAGATAAAATAAAATGCAGCGCAGAGGAGGTCAGAAGCCAGATGGCTCCAAAGAGGCTTATAAGAAGAACATGATTTGAAAACACCTCCAACGCGCCCACTCTGAGACACAGCATGACAAAGAATCAGCAGTGTCAGGATATTGAATTGGGACGTGGTGGTACGGAAAGGAAACCCACATATGTGTGAGGCAATTTGAGTTTTTACAACCAAGCCACTGGTACTGATTTAGTGACAGTGGAGGACCTAGACATGATGGTTGATAAAGTGCCAGTCTGGCTGGTAGGGAGCCAAAATGCAGAGGCTTTTGACTGGTGGCTGACGTTAAACTCCCACTGAGCTCATAATGATAAGTGTAAATGCTTAGAAAAACGAGTGTAAGAGGGGACACATGGACGGATTATGAGACATGGCCCCCTGGGTACAAACATGTTGCTGGCCTCTGCCCACCCGACATAAGCGCAATCCGCCCTAAGTGAACGACTACGGATGACTACAAACTGCAAATGACGGTTGTTTTTGCATCTCACTGAGGCCCGTTTATCTCTAGTTTACCTCTTTGCATCACACTGGGTTGTGTGTGTGTGTGTGTGTGTGTGTGTATGAGGTCTTTTCCATCACTTTGCAGCTCTTTGGGGTAATTGCATGTGCCTCTCAGTACTCTGCTCCAGTCTCTCTTCTCTTGGAATTTTGCATTTTCATTTTTATCTATTTAAAGTCGTTTTGCATTCGTTTGAGTTTCTTGTCGCTTTGCAGCTTTTTGTTTTGCCTTTTCTTTTAATTAGAAGACTTTGAAACTGACTGAGTCTTAACTTTTGGTCCAAACAGAAGCTCTGACTCAGGACAAAGAGAAAACACATCATGTTTTTTTTTTTAATAAGCCATTTCCTCTTAATCACTTTTCATATTGAAAAACAACTTCACTTCATTTTCACCCAAATCCTCAGATTCTAATCACACCAATCGTCTCCAGACACCGATTCGAACATTTCAACCTTCACTCTTTGTTCACTGAAGCCACGGTGCGTGACCCTGACCTTCACTGAAGCGCTTTGCTTCTCCTGAAGGCCAATAAAGCCATAAAACTAAATCTATCCCGGGCTGCAGTAAAGCGTGACCAAAACATCAGCCATCGACCACTAGTCACTGACATGACATGACATGACTGATAACTGTGCTGTGTTAGTGTTTATCAGCTTTTGTTCACAGGCATTCATCCTCCAACCTATTCTAACATATGGACAATTCCAGGTGATGCACACCCCTCATTCACATGCAGCTCAGTCAAAGGCAAACACATGGCTGCTCACACATGTGTTTAGAAACCATATTTTATTACAAGCCTCAGAACTAAGTATGAATGTAATGGAGATTTTGCACAGACAGACTAAGCTCCTCCATCATCTCAGTGTAAATTAGGACTAAATGATGATGATGATGCTTCTTGATCTCTCTCTCTCTCACACACACGCACGCACACGCATGCACAGTGAATGATGCACAGGTAAGTCAGTGCACAGTAAGAAAGAAAGCATCCTTGCCTTGCGGAGGCTCCTCTCAGCGTGCGTCTTCCTCCCTCTTGTCTGCGCCTCTCCTGGTAAAACGCCACTCTTCCTCCTTTGGAGAATCTCTCCCTTGTTTTCTTTCTTCGCGGATTTGTCTCCCACCGACTGGCCCACGTCAGGTTTTCTTTCTTTCTCCTCCTCATCCAATCTACAGCTCAACCACACGCCCCCCTCCCTTCCCCCTCTGTCTGTCTGTCTGTCTGTCTCTCGCCCTCCACTCTCTCAGCGCTGCCTTCAAGTGCTCCTCGTAAATCTCTACATCCAGGATTCTCGTGTTCCAGGTTGTGGGCGACTGTAGTCAATGCAGAGACACAGCACTGCTATTTTTTCCCCCAACCATCCGGTTGGCTGAACACACCTGATCCAGGTGATCAACGGTGGGAGGGACGCAGAGAGCTGGAAAACAAACAGGGCTGTGGCTCTCTAGGACCCTGGCTGCTTACCCCTGTCATCCTCTAACACGGTTGATGCAAACAGGTTGTCTGCTTTACTAATGCAGGGGTGTGCAATCCCTTTTTCCAACTATCTCTGCCCTACCCACTGCTGATTACCTGGATCAGGTGTGTTCAGCCAATCAGAAGCTGGAAATGCAGGACTGGTTGCAAAACAAAGCAGGACAGTGGACCTGGAGGACCGGGATTGTGACACCCCTGCTCTAATGGAACTGTGGGTCTATAATTTATACTTACATTTTTTAAAACAAAATGATAGATAAGGTTTTTGTTGCATTTGTTGCATGAAAAGAACAATAGATTGAGGTAGGAGGAAAAATACAAATGCGCATTTAGTAAAACAAATCACTCTACTACCAGCTTCTTATCTGAAAAGATAATCTCACTACTGGATATCTATTTACCACTGTTTGTATTTGACATCCGCCTGCTTTAAACTTAAACTCACATCACAAAAGCTAACAACTTACAAAATTGCCATGCATTGTAAAGGTTAAGGTCTTTTTATTACAGCCAATATATACACATGTCACAGTAAGATAAAGATAAGTCTGCCTCAGTGTCATGGTGCAGCCTGGCTCCCTGTCATGGCCTACTGGATACAACCGAGCCATTACCGAAACAAAAGCTTCATGCAATCATGGCAAATTCCCTTCTGGATAATTCTTTGTTTATACAGTTTCTGTCAGCCTACGAACGCAGCGCTGTGTGCACACATGCTGCAGGCTGCATGCCTCTATGGTCCGCCCCTCTCAAATCCATCCATTGCTATTCATCCCCTCTCTCCGTGTCTGTGTCTCCCAGCGAGCGGTACAGTACATGTTTTGGCTGATGCTCAGAGATGGCTTGTGGGAGCCCAGTGATTTGAAAACATGAACTATGAATCATAGACCCCCCTCATAGAGACAAATCAGTCACAGCTACCTTTCCAGATCTCTCTTTCCTCATCGTTTCTACTCTTCATCACTCTCTATGCAGTTGGCCGTTACCCCTTTTCTTTCCCCCCTTTTTCACTTTTCTTTTGTTGCTTTGCCTGGTTGGCCTAGTTGTTGTTGTCGCAAGCTCTAAGAGACCTTAATGTGTTCAGACAGTGTGAAAGGGAGAAGAGAGGAGCAGAATCATTGCTGCCAACCTGTGATCACAGCCTCAAATTGAATCTGTGTGATTACATGGATGACAAAGCATTTCATCTTCGTTCAGTGGGTCACATACAGTAGCTGGGGATCAGAGTGCTATCTGTGATGAGTAAGTGGATTACACTAGTGGGAGCCTCAGTCCCGTAATACCAGATCCTCCTGTGATATGTGCATCCTCACACAAAGACAAGCACAAATAGGACGTGTCGAGGTGAAGAAGTAGGTGAAATATGAGTGATAAAGTAGGAGGAAACTATCAGATTGAGATATCACACCATTATGTATTTCACTTTTACCAAAAGATTTTTATATGCTGCATTCCTAAACTCAAAATATACATGAGGTTATAAAACTAACTTGAATTACTGCACTTTCAACCCCCTGTTCACTTTATTCAGTTATTTAATGAGTACAAAAAGCAACATTAAATTTAAAGTTAACCATGTACACAATATGGTTGTGTTAGTTAGTAGCAGCAATGACATTCAAAATTTTTAAATGTGTCAAATAACAACATTTAAACATAAATCTAAACCAAACCATTTAGCTTTTTCCTTTACAGTAACAGTATATACCTCAGGAATAATTAACACTGCCTATGTGCCCTTAATACTTGTTTTCTTTCTCAAATACATTCAGTCTGAGCTTATTATCATTATAGACTCACTGTGAACATGGAGCTTTTGATGGATGGAAACAAAAGATTTAATCTGTTGGATAAAAGAAGAAAATAAAACGTTTCCAAACTTTAAAACTGAGCATGCACACATGCGTAAACATGCACAAGCAAACCCCCGATAATGAAAGATTTCACTGCCTTGATATCTACTGATGAAACATTTTCAACCCTCAGAGCATGTAATTATTAATGTTTTCAGATACTGAGCAGTAAACATTGTGAGATTTTTGACACGCGTCTCCATGGCTACCTGTGTGCACGAAGCAGCTTGGTGTGGAGAAGTGACGTCGACATCTTCTATCTCTGAACCGTGTGCTGGGCTCTCAGAAGTCTCCTACAATGACCAAGAAGAAGAACGATTTAAGCCAATATATAGATGATTATATAGATCATACTCTCTTCATCAACTGAAGAGCTGCATTTCAGCTGCTCACATTTACTTTTTATGAATAATGGCAAAGACAATAAGGTTTATTATGCAACATCATTTCCATTGTCTCCATTTTCTTCACAGATGCATTTACATTGGAACAATTCCTGAGACTAACAACAGCAAGAACTGGTAATTTCAGTGCATGCTTACATGCTCACGCTGTCCAAAGCAATGCCCTCTGGTCTGATCATATATTTGATGCCAAGGTCAACAGCTGGACCAATGTCATTATCACTATCAACCACTGACGGTATGCATGTTCCCTTAATGACACCTGGCACAGAGTCCTTAGCGTCCACAGTGAAGTACTGCTAAAAAAAGCTGTGAAAGCCGTGCCATCCAAAGGAATTTGTTTTCAATACAGACTTTAAATGAATGTTAATAAGGACACCGTCAGTGTATAAGTTTGTGTTTTGCAGCCCAACCTGTCAGTGTGCACAGTTGAGTCGTTGAGGTCACAATACACCAACTAGAGACGGGCTAAACAGCGTCCTTGATGCTTTTAAACTCTTCCAGTGTGAAGAGGACAGAGTCAGCATGAGTCATCAACACACAGGTATGCCAGCAGGGTTGAGTGGATATACAATCTGTCTGTGAAAACAAGTCCGCCTCCACTAATCTAAGACTATTCCCCCAACTATCCACAAAAGATTGTGAGTGGACTAGACCACTAGGCGACACCAACCCCAAACGTGCACTCAAACATATACAACTATTTAATCTCTCGTGAAAATAATTTGCTCTGATTGATGCTTAAGCTGATTGTGTAACAATTCCCATAAAACAGAGTATTTCCTTGTCCTTTTCCTTTCAGGCTTTTTGTCCCTGGAAAGTTGTTTTGGTATTTCCCATTTCACTGGCCTTAAAGAGGAAAGTTCAGGAGGCATTAGTGTTGTTTGGACTGTGGCAAGCACAGCATCTAATGAGCAGTGGTGCATTAGCTGAACCTCATTATAAATTCAGTAATGAGCACTAGTATCAGTGTTGTGTACATGAGTATCTACACATTCACTGGTGCAAATTCCTCGTGTCAACATACTTGGTCATATGTTTGATAAACTGAGAAATGCTACAGAAACTTACAGTTACACTAATTACAGTGACACTGTTGATGGTAATTGCAAGGCGCTCCTTGAATTGTATCGTAAGTGCTTCGCCGGATGAATGATTGTGTTGATAACACATGTTTCTCACAGGATAAACTTGTCTGTTCATCAGAACGTCCCCCGCAGTTGTCAGCGCCATCACACACCCAGCTCCAGCTCACACACAGATGGTTCCCTCACTGGAAATGCTTTTGTGAGCACCAGTGGCCTTCTGGGCAACAAATAGCTGTCAGGGTGAGGAAAGGAAGTCAATTTTTAATGCACCTTTTTTTTACCTTAAGAAGATCTGCAAATCAACAAATGCTGCAGTGCGAGGCTGCAGGAGCCAGGCAGTTTGCCATTCATTTTCCTGTTGTTTACTCACAACAGCTGGTCTCATCTGACAGGTCCTGACAATCAGGCAGCAGGGATACAGTGACCTGAGTCACACTGCAGTGAACCGGGTCGGCACGTCTGCAACTCTGGAGGAGAGCTAGGACGTTAACATGTGTGTGTTGTTTGTGGCGGAGAATATTGTGAGGTAGTGATCTTGTGTGTGGTGCCTGCTCACCACAGTGTCATTCATTGGAGTTGTTCCCACAGTTGTTGTCATGGTCACACATTGAGTTTCCAGGGATGCACTTAAAAATTCACTTTCAGAGCACGACCTTAGCTTCACAGACCCCAATCACAAAAACTATTATGAGTGTGAGATAACAATGAGGTGTTACCTTTTTACACAACCTGCATTAGTTTAAACTATGAAATGAGAATTATTTAAGACTACATTATACTGTAGCACCACAAAGGTGTAATGTCTGTCAACCTGCAACCTGCATTAACGCATTCATCTGTGCCATAGAACTCCAAAAACAAATAGAAACATAGGCCTGACATGCTGTTCCACTGGGTGACATTATTGTATTGTATTCTATTGTATTGTAGGAGAACTCAGAGTCCTCATCACACTTTTAGTCTGGACCCACTGAACAGAGAAAGACTGACAGACATGAGGAAGGTGAGAGTCAGACACAGAAAATGTC
The DNA here is from genome assembly GCF_900324465.2 of Anabas testudineus. NCBI lineage: Eukaryota > Metazoa > Chordata > Actinopteri > Anabantiformes > Anabantidae > Anabas > Anabas testudineus. The sequence goes on from NC_046628.1 coordinate 9,355,485, forward strand.
AAGCTCATAGGCGATGAGAAACCTTGAGGAAGAAATGAGACAGAGACAGATGAGAGCTAAAGGAAGAGGGCAAAATAAGAGAATGTGCACAATACTACCTTAAGAATTCATTCAGATTCCTTCAGGGACATCACTGTGTATACGTTGATTATATATAAATGATTATATAGGAGTGAAAACCAAATAAATCTGTGCTTCACTGAACTGTCACCTCTGTTCTGCCACAGTACATTGCTGTTATCAGCTAAAGCTGCGTCTTTCTGTTTTAAGCTCACAGACGATTTGACCTGTAATTGGGGGCGACAGAGGTTCAATTCTTGCCTCCTACTTATTGCAGGATTTATATGGTTCTTCAGATCCATCTCCACAGCCATCCTGGGTGCCACACATGTCTCTGGATGGCAGGCAGTGCCCATTGGCACACTGGAACTGTCCAGGCTGACAGTTCTTCTGGGAACATGTCTCAGGGTCCTCATCACTGTGAATGGTCATTTACTGCATCACAGTGGTCATTTCCAGGGACAAACAGAAGCTTTCCTAGTGTGAGGACTTCTCTAGTGACTAAGCCACACAAAGGCCTTTCTTACACCATGTATATGTGGAATTCATGGCAGAGCTGCTGCATTAGATGGCACTAACTTGGGAAGCCGTACCTAAACAAATGGCCAGTCAGTGTGTGCAGTCAGCAGTACCATCACAGCGGCGTGAGGTGGGTGTACAGAGTCTCACCACAGGTGTTGTCAGGTGGGGTGGGACAATGCAAACATCCTTGATGCAGTTTCTTTGATTAGCCTGAAGTTTCACACCGTACAGACAGCCACACGCTCGACTGAAGGAGGGAGTCAGGAAGCAGCAGCGCCCGTTAGGCACCATATTGCACCGGCTGGTGAACACTGTCAGAAAGATGAAAGAAGCGTTAAGTGAGGTTCTGGATTAACATATCTGGCTGACTCACTGCTCAGCTACTGACCCTGCAGTCACTGATTATTCCGGTGTGACAGTGCAATATGGATATCTACTGTAGCTCCTCTTCTGTTTATACAGTTGCATGTACGTAGATTTTATTCTTTTTGTTGTGACTCAGCTACTTTAGCTTAACAAATTAACCAAACAAATAGGGTTGTTGGAAATGATTCATCTACCTACCCAGTATAATGATTGATCTCACATCTTGCAGAGATTCTCATCAGAGTTGTTCTTTTCAAGCTCACATCTGTATCTGCTGGGGATGCACTGGTCTTCCTGGCACGTGAACTGGTCTGTGCTGCAGTAGCCTACTGTAAAATAACAATTTGTTCAAAGGACAGATTCTCAAGTTCAATTCAAAATCACTCTGACATGTAGATCCATGAGCAATAAACACCAAGAATGCAGAGCAACCAATGTTGTTTTCCACTAAACTTCTAAAATCTATTAAATTCATTTCTGGTGTGTTTTCGTTTGAGAGATTTGGGCTAATAGTGGCTACGTTTTCTTGAACTCCATATACTGAATGTTGAATGACTTTAGTTCTGCACTGAGATCATGTGGCCACCTAGTGGTTTCAGCAACTGCTCAGTGATCAATACTGTTTACACCCTAAACAATGATCTTTTTGAAATGTCATGACTTTTCTGTTTCTTTTAGTTCCATCACACCTCCAGCATGTGGTTATACGCTGTCCAGTGCACTGCCACCACTGCCTGCAGAAATCTCTACCATCATAAACGAGCCTTTATGAGCACAATGTGGTCCTGGTTCCTAAACATTTGTAATAGATAGGCTTCGCTTTTAAGATTATTAACAGGGATAGTTCAATGCTTTGCCTGCACAGGCACCAGGAGGAACATGCAACCTCAACACAGAGGGCGCAGCCATTAGGCACGTTCAAAATCAGGACCTTCTTACTGGAAAGAAAGAGTGGTAATTATTACACCACTGTGCACCACTCTCTCTATTAGCTTTATCAGCTATTAGCTTCCATAACCTGGAGCAACCTTACAATGTGCCATGGAGTAATACAGCTCTTTACAGCTTTACTGCTCGCTCCTTCACGCCGTCATCCAAGATTAACTTTTGTTGTCTACATCAGCAAACAAAACGAGCTTCTTTTTTGTGGGGTGGTGTCTGACTAAATGTATATTTTTCATATAAATGTGACACAAACACAGGGGTATTTTTATATTTGCTTAAATGAATTTAGGCACAGTTATCAAATAAAGTGATGATGATGTAGTTTATTACAGCTTATCATCTCTATTAAAACAGTTGACCTTGACACAGCAATAATTTTTGATTGGTTTATAACTTATAGCTTTGTGGCAGAAAACAAGACAACAACCTTCTCTTCCTGATAAATGAAACTAAAGCTTTATCAGTATCTAGTGGCAAATGCTGCATGAATTAAGGTCTTTGTGTCACATTTATCGTTCCCCTGGTAGAGTGAAAGAAAACTGGCGAAGGCCACTTCGGGCACTGAGCAAACCATACTTTAACATCTCTCAAATCCAAAGATTTGTTCACCGCATGTGTTCGGAGTTACTGACAGATAAAATGATGCGTTTTCTAGTTTTCATATACCTTACTTTCCACCGTGCTGTTTCCCTGTTCACATGTGTAACAGTGCTTTTAAAACAACCCCGTAACACGTGCAGATCTTAATGTACTTAATCTATGATGATATCTGCAGTCTAGTCCAGATTTGCTCCACATGTGCCTCATGAATAAAATGTTCAAGTCTTCAAGGACAGAATGACTTCAGGTGTTTTTAGACGTTGGCACCCTCAAGAGGTTTGAGTGTAAAATAGCATCATCTCATGGTGACACACACACTGATACACACAAATAGGATTTTATAATATTATGAATGTGGGCTAAATGTTAAAGGAAAATGAAAACTAATATAATTTATGTTCAAATGTTTTTAATGTAATTTTATTTGTATTCATATTGAAAGAATAGAGGAAGTTACACATAAATAAAATATACTCTCAGTTACACAAAATAGAATACTAAAACATGGTAAACATTTCACACTAATTATACTAAAATATGTGATCTCACATTTAAATTTTTCTAAGAAAAATTAAGTTTTCTAAGAAAATAAACTCGCCTCATTCACAAAAATGGAGTGAAACATAAAATCGTGACTTGTCGTAAAACATTTTGCATACAAATGATTTCGAGTAAAGTCATAGACGAGCAGGAGATTGATATCAAACTGAATCAAATGAAGTAGATAATATTATAACTGATGATGACTTCGAAAACACTGAAAAAATTTCTGAAACTGAAACAACTTTGTAGCTTAATCCTAGATTTTCACAAAGATGAGTGAGGAAGTAATGAGGACATTAATGATTTATGACAATTTCTAATTAGCCAATCTACTGTGGATGTCACGTGGTGAAACATGGTACCATATTATAACAGAGTGCTTCTGCTCATTCTACAATATTTTAATATGTACAGTGTTTGGAGTAAATGTCAATTTAGGAGAACCGACTTCCGCTGTAGTAAGAGTTGCCCTGGCCTTGGCTCTGTGCATATGGGTTCACCTGGGGTCGACTCTGGGCATATGGGTTGTTCTGGGGTCGTGCCTGACCATAGCCACTGGGTCGGGACTGAGCGTATGGGTTCATGTCGTCTGGGTCGTTGTAGAGCCGCTACAATTACAAGACAGTTTCTTTTTGAGTAAATTGTAAAAATAAAATGATCCATTATTGTCTCTATTTTCACCCTGATGAATGGTTTTGAACCCATTTCAGGAAATTGTTATTACATTTAATAATTCTTTCATTTACTTGTGCCCCCCTAACCCCATGCTAATCGTCTTACTATCAAACACACAAAGAAGTGCTTACCGAGTTCCTGTCCGCAGGGATCAGATTTTGCCTGCTGTTGCTTGGAGTCATCTCCAAGTTGGTCCTGCTATCCCAGTTGTTGGTGGTTGTGGCCCGAGGGATTTTAGGCACCCCAGGGTTGACGAAGCCTGACCCATTCACAGGCTGTGCTTGGCTGTTGCCATTAACCAATGGTAACTTGGCAGGAGTAGGGCTGACATAAGACTTCCCATTGTCTTCATATCCACTACTCTTGGAGCTCTTCTTTGCGCATCTAACAAAATAAAATGCATATATTACTGTAACTACTGTTACTATATTACTGTACTTATCATCTGTACGTTGATGGATCTTTAATTAAAGTGATATAAAGTGTTAGATTATCAAATAAAAAGATTTATAGTTAATGTGCCTAAACATTCATGTATATGATGAGAGATATAGACACAAACACGGTACAGCTCTGCAGAATGAACCAATGAATAGACTCACTTTACTGATACTATAGGCAGAACGATGAGTGCGATGAGCAGCAGCCCACCGAGCACGGAGCCGGTGATTACCAGTGCCAGCTGCCATGCTAAAAAAAAAACAACAACAGGGACATAAATAACAAGGCTTCATTGCTAAGAACTTTTGTTAAGAAGTTTCACAACAGTAGGCTAACCGAAGACATGGCAATAATGGAAAAGTGTAAGTGCTTACTCACATTCATTGCAGTTCAAACCAGAATAGCCAAATGGACAACTGAAAGACAGGAAGAATGGCTCATTTTACAATTGTACGTACATATGCAAACACTGACAATTTTGTTTACTCTGTGCTCTCTGCACACATAAGTCTACGCCAGGTATAAGGGAGAGACTTGGAGAGAGACCTGGATTTCTGGGTGAGATTTAAGCACTTACTTGACACAATCAGAGTCCTGCCATTTCTGCCCACTGGGACAAGCTGCAAATTACAACAAGTAAGTAGTCAGGAGTTGAGTCAAACTAAGGTTCTTGTTAAATAATTTCCCCATCGTGGGATAAATAAAGTCTTATCCTTGTTAACTCACTCACTAAGTGTCCTTACCAATGCACACTCTATCACTGAAGTCTGTCTTAACGTAGTTTTCTTTACAGGTACATGTATATGTTCCATTTCCTGAGGTGCACGTCATAGTGTCTAGATCGCAGGCTCCGCTACACAGGTTTCCCTCTTTAAATGACAGAAACAAACATCAAAGACAGCCTCAGTAGACCAAATTAAATAAATGCAGTGGTACAAAATGTGCTCAATAAAAATGGACTGTGGACTATATTAGATCTGTATGGCAGCTGGGAAATGCCAGAAGAATACAGGAGACATTATCCCTCGCTGAATGACACTGTACAAAGATCACCGTGTGTGCAATGACAGACAGTGTAGAAATAAACATCTAATCAGTTTTTACTAGCAAGACTTTGGCAGGACTTTAAAACACCACACTGACCTCGGTGCCCTTATCCACCTGGCTATCTGATGTACACTAAGGACACTATGGTCAAAATGATTGACAACTGTACACTAATTTTGTCACTAAATAAGATTCATGTAGTATTACCTAACCAGGCTTTGTGAATGTGATAGACATCTGTACGTTATAATTGACAACTGAAATGCATAAGATTTTCATTTTCAATAATGTACATATTTAATTAATTATTTAAACTAATTGATATTTATATATTATCATACAACTTCCTCCTATCACAATTAAAAAAACAAAACAAAGGACATGTAGCTCTTAATAGATGGTTGTACATTTCACAGCCAACTGTGAACAATGGTTGTTTGATAGGACAAAATGAAACTAATGAAATGAATCAGTAAAAATGACAGTGTACAGCATACAGTATAATCTTTCAATTGTGTTCTACCCTAAAGCAGATCTCTCTTGGCTGAATATTGTTAGGTGTGATAAATGTCACCAACAACTAGATAAGGCTTGCACGTGAACTAGATGTGTACAATTACCGGTACTTACCAGTAAAAGTGCCCCCTACCGCCTCGATTTTATCGTTAAGGTCTTTCGTTGTAATTTCAGAATCTACATTGAAGACAATGTCCACAGTTGCGCTGACCCCGGGTTCTTCCCTCGACTCAACTTTTCTTGTTTGAATTGGTCTGATAAAAAATTACATAGACTGATAGTTATACACTGGAATGACTAAGTGCAACATATCATACATGAACTGTAGGATGATAAAGAGCAAACCCAGTCTGAGACTTACTCGATGGCAAGAACGATAGTTTCAGAGTAGCCAGAGCCAGCGAAAATACCTGACAGCTGCATTTTGGAAAGAAAACCTCATTTCAGTAAGGTTGTTATGAGTTGCACCAGATACAGACTGAATAAATAATAAAGATATGTCTCACTCCAAGCCAAGAAGACAAAAGCATTAAAACAAACCAATTTCTTACCGTGCTACTAATTTTCTCTGAGGCTTCTAGAAATTCCTCTGATGTCTTGTCCTTCATCTTGTCATTATATTTTATATCAGACAGGCTCAGTTGTCCAGGGAAAACTTTGGCTACAACAGGAAAACATCACTGTTTTACTTAAATGAACTCACAGTAATGGCAAGGCTTCAGCAAATCACTGTGCCCATCCCATATGTAAAGTCCACTCATTTCTTTTTTATCTCTCTAGTGCCAGGTCCATATTTATTGGAAACATATAAGACTGGTATTGATTTTTTCACCTAGCTTTAAATAGGTTGTAAAATGATTAATAACAAACTCATGAATAAAAACAAATACTTACCATTATTGCAACTTTTGCTGATATTATTGTAGGCCATACCAGGCAAACACAGGCACACGTAGGTTTCATTGGCACGAGGATCACAGGTGCTCCCACGACCACATGGGTTTGAATCACAGGGATTTTCTGAGTTAAATGAAAATATTTCTGAGTATTTGTGGTATTATTTGTACACCTTAAAGCAACACACTCTTAGATACAGAGGGAATATACCTGAAGGCTCTGTAGGTGTTGCTGTAGAAGGTACTTGTGTTGTGGCTGAATCACCCGAACCCGATGTTACACTAGCAGTTGAATCTGATGGTGTCGTCGCGGTATTATCTGATGCTACTGTAGTCTCAACTGATACTGTAGTAGCATCTGGTGCTGCTGTACCTGACCCATCTGATGTTGTTGTGGCTGCAGTCGATGTTGTTGTAGCTTCAGTTGATGTTGTTGTGGCTGCAGTCGATGTTGTTGTAGCTTCAGTTGATGTTGTTGTAGCTGCAGTTGATGTTGTTGTAGCTTCCGTTGCTGTTGTACTAGAATCAGTTGTTTCATCTTGTCCCTCAGAGTCAACACAAGAGGCTGAACCAAAGGAAACACAATGTAGTAGTTAATAAATGATGATAGTCAAAGTACATGATTTTCTTACTTGCTTAAAAATTAAAGTTGCAGAGTTATTTTCATTAGGTCATTAAAAAAAACGTCAGTCACATCATGATCAAATTCTGTATATAGATTGATTTTATATGGGGCTTTAAGACACAGTAGCATGGTTTGTGGGTTTATAGTCCGTGCTTCTCCATTACCTGAAGATAAAAGAGCTCTACTCATAGGAACAACAGTTATATTTCAAAAGGTGAACCAGATTAACTCGCCCTGCTAAACTTTACATTAATAATCTGTGATAATTCATCATATTCATAGGCGTCTGGATAGTGTGGTGGGAAGATTGCCGCTTGATCTTAGTGTAGTGGTAAGATCGCCGCTCTCTGCAATCTGAAAATGCACGTAAGCTTTATTATTTATTAAATGAACACATTTGCACTGAATTCAGAAGAATTTATGGTCAAATTCAGAAGCAGTTCAGTGAGTCCAATTAGAGTTAGCATGTTTTAGATTTTCAGTTTAGATACAAATCTGAGATAGCAGATATCACTAAGTTTCTTCTTCAGTAGCAAAAAACATAAATACATAAACAAATACATTTGGGAATAATTCACATTACTGTAATTGAAAAGGAAGTAAGATAGTAGCCAAGAGATATTAACATTTCATTACATATCACCGGTAGTTTCCCACTTTATTTAATTTAAGTTCTTTAATTAATTCTTTATTTAACTGACACATCTACTCTATGTACGTTACTTTTATTTAACATCCAATAACATTTTAGTACCAAGGAAAAAGAGAGGAATAATTCTATCAATTATAACGTTTACCTGACACCTCAACTTATGAGATTACCTACTAACTAATGACAAATTACTTTAGAGATGAAAGTATAATAAAACAGATGACTTACAGGCTACGACCAGCAAAAGGACCAACAGCAGTCTGAATGTTCGAGCCATTGGAAACGACCTTAAGGACAAAACGTCACCAGAGAGCCTGTTCGGGGCAACGAGTGGACAAGTCTTTAGTGCCTTGGATAATGACTGCTAAAGCGTCGTCGACTGGTTTTAATCATTAGCTCCTCCTCTGAGGGTGGCGTTGGGTGCTAAAGTTCAATTCCTGCCCAGAAAAGAGGACTCAGAGTCTCACTTTTCATGTCTCCAAGCTGTATAGTAAGTGTCCGTTTGTTTTTGTTAATGGCCATCTGGTGTGTCTCATACATAAAAGTAATATAGAAGCCAGTTCAGACAATTTTCACTTAAAAAAAAAAAAAAAAAAAAACATCCAACAGATAGTTGAGCTGACTATTCTATCTGTACGTCTCAGTAACCACTTACTGAATCACATACATCTTCATTACGTTCAGTGTGTTTTCTTTTTTCTTTTCTTTTTTTGTGTAATCTAACTTTAAAGTTCTTTAAAGTTTAAACTTCATGGTATGGTTCACTGGTTGAGTGGCTACTCAAGATCAGTTTTTGATTGAGGTTAGAGAGAGTGCGCTCTAATAAATTGAACCTATTTATGGTTTATGTCCCTCCTGCCCTATTTACTCAAAAATCTCAACCAAACATCAGCATTAACATGTACACTGTACAAGTTCGATAGCTCCCAGACTAATGTTTGGACAGTGAGGGAGTCTGAAAACACTTTATTGCTGCTTTCTTGATGTACGTCATTTGAATAAGAGTCAGTCTGGAATAACAGATGATAAGAAACACAAGAAGGAAATCGCTGTTAGTAAAGACTCAATAATGTCAACGAACTAATACGCGGTTCAATTTGTGTGTTACAATAATGTGTTGGTGTCAAACCACATCAAGGTTTTACAGCAGAAGACAGAGTTTAGTGACAGTTGTCATCAGTCTTCTATAAAAAAACAAATCAGGCCCAGATTGATATTTTCATGACCTCAATAGCAACAAACATGCAAACTATATTTAGTGCCTTTATGAGTTACTGATAAGTGTTCATGCAGCAACAAGAGGAACAGAGATCACATTCCGTTCCAGTCTTTTTATTAATTTATGGAAGCTCCACCAGCCGCCATTTTACCCGGAGACAACTTATCTTAACTACAAACATGATGCTTTTTTTCATTGTTCCAGTTAAACACAAGTGCATGCACTGAGCAACCTCAGAAGACGCTCTGTCCATGAAGCCTGATGGCATCACCGGGAAAAAGTGGGAAAAGGGTTCAAGAAAATGATTCAACCCAGTTACAATGTTCTTGGAAACTATGTGACCAATAAAACAGGGTGGGAAGAGGTATAACGCGACCTTTGATTTAAAGACGTCATAAGAAGAGATAAAACTGGTATAAAGAATTTGACGTTGATAAGGAAGTTCTTATAATTTGCATTATTGAGGAGACCTACAGGTAAAGACATAGACTATAATTTACATGTATAATATAATGTGAAGTCAAGGAAGTGCAAAGATGTACAATAAATGATAACGGGAAGCTGAATTTCCTTCAACTGCTTCAGTCTTGGAGTCTGTGTTGTTCATGCTGACTTACTGTTACACCGTCACGTCTTCCTGGTTTTCTTGAATAGAATTAAGCTTTTATTAAATACATTAGTAGTAGTAACACAATTTTATCCACAGTTACAAGCTTTGTTGACATACGTGAATACATTTTCCTACACGTGCTCGCTTTGCAGCTCTGTAGCCTTTTGATTTTGAACTTTTTTGAACTGAGGTTCACCAAAACCTCATCGTGTTTGTAAAATGCAGGCAGCTTTCACAAGCTGGCTTTATGAATGATGCCATTAAGCGTGTCAACACAGAGTAATAACTGCCTCCGTGTCTTCTTACTAACACAAAGTCCAAAGTCACTTAGAGTTATGGCCGTCCTTAACCCCACCCAGCCTGCTGTTCCTGGCAATGATGAGCGTGATGGGAGTTCAAACATGGTGTTTATGGAGGATGGTGCACTGAGGGCTGATACCAGTTTAGTAAAAGGTGCCAGTGTCATTCTCCTGATGACCTTTGCCCCTGTACTCAAACAGAATGGGCAACAACAAAGGAAGCTGAATATGATGTGTTTGTGCCCCATGTATCCAAAACAGAATCCACATAAATTAAAATGAGGAATGGTTAAGTGTCTTTACTTTTGGCAAGTGGGCCTGCACCTAAATACAACGTGTCCCATTATAGTGGGATCTATTGACGGCAAAGACCATAAGGTAATGCACTCATTAAACCAGCAAGTGCTTATATCTTAGGTTAATATCTACACGTGCTGTGTTTTGATGTTTGCTATGTATATTTATTCTGTGCTTTTAATCTTTTTCCTTGTCCACAGTAGTATTTTTGAATTTAAGCCATAGACATAAATAAACTATTATTTCTGACTGAAACATGCTATATGGCAATGCTTTTTATGTCCAGTGCAGACATTTTTACATCCTTTGCTTTCTTAGATTTTAAGAACAAATAGAGAGGTGACAATTAGCTGTTTCTAAATATATATTCATACAATACAAATGGTTAAAGTTGCTGCTCATATTCATTTGAAATATAAAGAAGCAATCTCCACTCACATCTCTTCAGGATCATCAACCACCAATTATCTCTGAGTAACTCAGTATCTCTTCACAGAGGAAAACAGCTCCATCCTCTGGCAGGAAGTTTGATTACTAAGCTAAAAAAAACATATTGTGACAGATTATAAACTGGATTCAGTCACAGTTGAAACAAATCTCTAGGTATACAAGTCATGAGATCATTGTTCCATTGCACAAAATTCTTAAAGTTCTTAAAGAAATCAAACTCCCTAACTTGTTGTATTTTGTACACCATATATATTTTGATGTAATTTGGAATATCTGATGTAAAATCTTTTCACATTAATGAAGTGTTACTGTTCGCACGGGATACAGAAGATAGAAATCCACTTGGTAAAAACACAAAACCTCTGCTGCTTCACTGAACCAGAAAGTCATTGCACTGGTTAAAATTGGTCAGCGTCACTGTGTTATAACTGATCTTTACAGCATTGGTAACTTAGCCTCCATTTATAGCTAGTGCGTCAATGTCATCCATTTTTGTTTCAGGGTAATATAACAGACCTTATATAAACGTTATTACAATATTAGAGATTTCTGGTACTTTTTTAACAGACAAGATAAAAAAAAAAAACTTTTTTTGTAACAAAGTTTTATTGGCTTCTCTAATCGGGTCATCATCTCAATAACAGGTACAGCCTGGGAAATCGTATCACAAGGGGTCTAGAACAAATAAGACAAAGGAATGGGGAGGCTTCTGCTACGAAATTTGGTATTGAGGTGACAGTCAGAAAAAAAGCCATACAAAAATGTCTTTATCATGCATACTCAAGAAAAAAAAAAAAGAAAAGACAAAAGAAAAACAAAACTCAAAAAAAAAAAGAAAAGAAAAATTCGAGAACACACATTTTTAGTGTTTTTGCACATTTTGTAAACAATATCCTTCTAGAGATCATATCAAAACACATTATGGCAAGTAACAAAAATAAGGGATATAACATGAGAAAAATGAATGTTCTAGGCATCTAGAATGCAACACTGCTTGGCTTGGATATTTTTACAGAAAAAGAAAATAATACATTTGCATCTTGACAACTCATTTGCTCTATAATTGTAAACACAGGCAGTGTTAAATGATTATACAATATGTCGAACCTATACTACAAATATTTCCACTACATACATGAAACGCGTGTCCCTGCTTTTCTTACGCTATAGTGATATGAGGTATATCTAGGTCAATCTTATTGTCTTTTTTTTTTCCCCTCCATCTCTCACCCACTCTTTTTCTCTCCTTTAAAAGCATAGTGTGTGTTTGGAGTGAAGTGGCTGGTCAGTCAGTCTTTGTTCCCTGTGATCTGAGCAGCTTCAAAGTCTTTTGGCTGTGGAGCTCACAGACATAGGAATAGGAAAAGGGAGGGAGGGGGGTGTTCGGCTCACAGGAAATCAACTAAATTAAATATCAACCCTGGCCGCCAGGTTAGTATGACTTTAGCCATGGAAGACAAAGAAGGCCATTGTTTATTCTTGTGAGTGCAGGGCTGCATTTTGGAAAGGGGAGGTGGGTCAAACTTTTCTGTTTCTTAACTGTATCACTAAAGCGTTTTTTTTTTTTTTTAATTACTAAAACATCAGGGTTAAAATAAAAATTATTAAAAAAAAAAAAAGAGAGGGGGTAGGGGTGTAGGTCCGGTGATTACTTGCCAAAAAAAAAAGAAAAAAAAAAAGATTCAGCTATTGAGTTCTGTTGTGGCTAGTTGAGAATAAATAAAAAGGTTTGAGTATGCGTCCAACATACTCGTGGGATTAAAGATATAAGGTTTCCAGCATGTCAGCCCATCTCTCAAAACACTTAAATACAAAGAGGTACTTTCAAAATATTGTATAACAAAATTATGGCAATTTATCTTTTTACAATATCACCTGACAAACGTAAGAAGAACCCCCCCACCCCCCTTCCAGCTGACCCCCTCTCTTCGGCCCTTGAGAAAAAGCAAGAAAATACATTTAAATGCCCATGGTCATGCCTAGTCAACCCCTATCAAACACCAAGTGAAACAATAATCCACCCCTCCTTGACCTCCCTCCCTCCACTCAACCACCCACCCACCCACCCACTCGCAATCCCTCCCTCCCCACCCCTGTTCACAGTTTTCTCCTCTTAAAATAATATTAATCATTAGCATAATATTCAGGTATCACATATGTAAATTGAATGGGTTGTTATGTCCAATGATGATTTCTTTTTTAAAAAGTGCTTGTTTGATTCCACTGACACAAAAAGGAACAGCAAAAAGCGGAGTAGAAAAGTGGTGACTTGTTTATAAAAAGAAATCACTTCAGCAACAGCATGATAAAAGATCACGGCTTGGTTTTCATTTCTTTCTGAGGCGGCCGTAACGGCGGCGAGCAGGATTTTGTCTAATCTGTCTTTCCTACAGGCGACTGGTGGACGCAATCAGAGGAGTGCATGGTAAGACAGGCTTCATCAAAAGACATTGTATACCGACAAAACAACAGTCAGTTGTGTTCAAACATCCTCTTCCTTTCCGAATGTGCTGTGTGTGCACCATGGCCTCAACTCCACTACAACAGATACTACTGGATGTGTATATGTGGTTTTCTTCGCATTGACACACAGTACCATAATCTCCACAAAGCCACACGCAGTAGAAACCAAACGTGATCATCTGCTGTAACCTTTTGTTCTCACAAGTTAAAAAACAAAAACAAAACAACAACAAGAAAATCAAAGCTTTGTCGTCTCAAATACACCTGTAAAAATTGTGCTAATTGCATCTCATAATACAAAGTCTTATTACACAATTTTGCCTATTTTCCTGAGTTAATACGTTTCTTGTAACAGACAATATATACTTTTTTGCCATTTGAATTCTGGGCCTTTCCCTGCCACACGTTATTATTATTGAAATTATCAAACATTATTCATTATTACTTTACAATGGTATCATGATTGATAAAACACAAGAGATCAGAAAAAGAAAATTAAACAAGTTCATAGCTACCCTCTAAATGTTTTAAATTACATTTAAATCTACGGTACGTCATATCAAAAACCACTACTCTTAAACAAAAATGAAGCGACTAAATACATAATAAAAATGAGCATATTTAAAAAATTGCATTTGAGGCCATGGAAGACTCTCCCTGGTCATTTGTATTAACATTTAATGGCAGTGTTTAAAAAACAGAACTTTGCTACAAGAACAAAATTAGGATGGGTGTAGGGACCGTATGGACAGTAACAGAACAGCCGCCTACAATCCCCTACTGGATTCACCTCGTTTGACCCTTATCTGAAACTTTGGCTTGTCGGGGTTTTTGATCCTGTACTCACTGGCTCACTGACATCAGCTAACAAACTGGTATACCCTGAGAATTCTGATACTGGAGTCCTTATTCGGTGGTCGACCTCTGCCCCAGCATCACTGCCATAGCTCAGAGGGGTTCGCCGCCCTGACTTGAACTGGGAGCCAAAGGCCTGGGCGAAGTTCTCAATCTGGTACGTGGTTTCTTTTGAGGTGTTCAGTGGGGACAGGTCTGGGTAGCTCGAGCCATTGGTCGGTGCAGCGTTCGCTCCAGCCTTGGGCTGCTGCCCATTGGAGCCATCTGCCGTGGCAGTGAGGTCCTGGGGAGGTAGGTTGAAGGCGCCAGGGGAGTGCTGCTTCTCCAACTGCTCGGTCAGCTCCTGAGATGGAGTCAGCTGCTGGTGGCTGGTGGATTCCAGGCTGAGGTGGTAGCCTGCCTGAGAGGGGGAGCCAACAAGCATACCAAAGTGGGACTTGGACGATGAAGAGGAGGAGGAGGATGAAGGGGCAGCGATGGGCAGTGGGGAAGAAACAGCAGGTGGGTAGCCACAATCCAGAGGTGATGTGCTGTACACGTGTTTGTCAGAGAACAGAGGGCCTGTGGGACTGGAGCTGCTGGACAGGAGAGGGAATGGCCCTGCTGGGCCAAGGCTCGGGAAGGGCCCACTATGGCTTGTGCGCTCCAGGGCCTGCAGAAGGAACTTTGAATACTCACTCATCACTGCTGTCTTATCACCACCATTGGGCGAGTCATCATCCAGCTCAGGGGTAACGGGGGCTGCTGGTTGGAGGTCTACGTGGTGCGGATGGTCTGACAGATCGAAAGTCACGTCGTGGTGGTGTGTCCCTTCTGGCTTATGGCTATAATGGTCTAGCAGGCTTTGCAGTACCTCATCTGGAATACCAGACTTGTCATGCTTGAGTTCCAAAGGCGATGAGTCCAGCATGGCCAGTGTAGGCTCAGGCCCCAGGGAGCCCTGGATTACACTACTGCCCTGGGGCGCCATGTGCAGTGAGGCAGCTCCATAGTCATTGTTAACTGCGTGGAGGTAGCGCCGCTTTTTCACAAACTGCATTGCATCGTCATAGTTGCTGCTGGTGGTGGGACCCTGCTTGTTGTCTCCGGTTCCCTGGAGTAGACCCATGTTGTCAAGACCAGAGCCCTCCACGTGATCCATGGAGCCAGGTTTCTGGCCCAAAAGTTTTTGTCTGTCAGAATTGTCTTCCAGAGAGAGGAGGCCTTTGTCCAGGCCCTTGCGGCCAGCTTTTTTAAAGACCAATTTGGGGGAACGTCCCTGCATGGTGGGGCCAGAGCCTGAGGGATGCTCCATGTTGAAGTCCTGCAGACCCAGGTCACGAGCCATCTCCCCAGAGGACGAAGCTGCTCCCACTGACGCTGAGGCATTCTTCTTCCTCTTGCGCTCCCCGCCCTCGCTGTTTTTGGACTTGGCCCTCTTACGTCCAGAGGTGGTAGAGTTTCCCTGAGTAAGTGAATAGCTGCCCTGGCCTAGCTCCGCTTCGCTGAGCTCCAGCATGCTTGGGTCCAGGCCCTTCTTTATGGCTTCTCCACAAGTCCGTTTGTGCTTCAGTAACCGGTCTGTTCTTGAGAAAAACTAAAAGTGGACAGAGGGAAGACAGAGAAATATAAGCTTTCAAGTGAATAGACATGAATCTATAAATTAATAAATAAATACATTTTTAAATATATATGTTGTTTTTTTTATATATTTTGCCCTAATATATTTATTTCAATAGCTAAAAATTTACTGCAAAGGAAATGAGCTTGATTTGTAAGAGAGAACATTATATTCCCTGACCTCTTCTGACACAAATAATCCTATTGAGACAGGGCTTTAAAGGGATTTAAGAGGAGGAAGTACAGAAACACAAACTTTACAACTGCCTACATACTAATGATGATTATGCACACTACTCATGCACACTAGTCTACACATAAATACAGCAAAGATATATTTCAAAAAGCAAAACAGAAGTAACTTTGCAAACAGATAACATGTCACCTACTTGTTGGCAGGTATCGCAGCGATATGGCTTCTCGCCACTGTGTGTCCTTTTGTGCCGCTCCATATGGTACTTCTGGATAAAGCGCATGTTACACTGGTCACAGCTAAAAGGCTTCTCTCCTGAAAAAGACAGCGGGGACACACGTCAATAAAGTTTACATAAACCGATACTGCTGACAAGTGATGGGATATATTCCACAACATATACGTATAAGACTAGAAACTCACCACTGTGGATCTTCTCGTGTCGCTGCAGTAGGTACTTCTGAATAAAACTCATATTACACTGACTGCACCGGAAAGGCCTCTCACCTGTGCAATCAAAAGTACAACCATCCACTCATCACATTAATCACCATATGATCACAATAAAAAAATTAAAGAAACTGTGGCACTGTATCAGAAATGTGTTACTTCAAAAGAAAATCTAAGGTTCACATGCCAAACTATCTACACTTCTGTCATATAAAGTTACAAGAAATAAGGACAAAAGAAGAGAAATTATTCAACACAAACTCAGGGTGTGAAGGAAGTAGAGAATTTTCCTTAAAGTCATTTATGAGTTCAAAGAGCCAAGTGAGGAATTCCCAGCAAAGGGAATGACTAATATGTCCAGAAATACATGAGTAGTCACTGAGTCATTCCAGACTTTAGTGGCTGTCTGCTTTAACCAAGATCCCCATCAGTCATGGTGAAGAGAGCTTGGTAAGAGTGAAATATTCTGCAGAGTGCCGTTTATTGGTGGTCTGACTTTGATTTGTATTTTAGTCATTATCTGTAATCTTTGTCAGATTCTGATAAAGCCATGTCCCAGTGTGCTTTTTCATATTGCCAAATGTATCTGAAGGAAAGAAATACATGAAGCACCAACAGACAGCAAACATCTCTCACCTGTATGTATGAGCACGTGTCTGCGCAAGTGGTAGGAGCTGCGGAAGGCAGCATTACAGTGCTCACAGATATGTGGCTTTGAGTTCGGGGAAAGACAGGCTCCATCTGCATCCAACATCATTGCCTACAAAGGGAACACCATAAGTAGAGTGCTGATACAAGACTACAGATAAAGCTTTTCATGGAACATGACAAAGACTTTTACATGACTTTAAGACCTAAAAGCACATTAAGGTTAAGATCGATCTTTTCATGTGCAGATGCGTTTTAGCCCAACAACATTTTTCCCGAGAGTAGTAAATGGCAGGCAGAAAACAGATAAGTGAGTAACCTTTGCAGCATCATTGCGTTTTCTTCTGGCTTTGCCTCCT
Source organism: Anabas testudineus (assembly GCF_900324465.2). Classification (NCBI taxonomy): domain Eukaryota; kingdom Metazoa; phylum Chordata; class Actinopteri; order Anabantiformes; family Anabantidae; genus Anabas; species Anabas testudineus. The sequence goes on from NC_046628.1 coordinate 9,372,815, forward strand.
TGTCCATCCCCATTGCTCCTCCGCCCTCTCCTACCAGAGGACTCTTTTGGCTCTTTACCTGATCTTCCAGGCATCTAAAGACAAATACAAGAGTAAACGTGAAACTCTGTAGACTACAGATAGAAGCAACAATTGCTACTATAAGAGCAAACAAGGGTCTATAAAGTGTGTGCATCACAATTCCTAATTACACAGTAATGTGAAACATGACGCAGGAATAAAAGGCTAACTAGGTAATGAATGTGTCAAATTTTGTATTTATATTATTTCAAAGCCCGTTCTCACCGGTTCTCCAAGGGAACGAACATTGCTGAGACTGAGGTCATGCAGGAGCATGTTCTGGTGGTTTTGGTGGTGGTTGCCGAAAGACATGTCCGGCATGTCAGTGCCACTCTTCCCCGCGCCCCCTCCAACACAGTTCACTCCTAGTCCTCCACCGCCGCCATAGAGGGGCATACGGTAATCCAACTCATTCAGTCGTTCCTGCTTAATACCCATGCTGTGGAGGAAGCCCCCGGTGTTTGCAGCAGTAGCACCTTGGTGTTCTGGCGGCGAGTCACGTTCTTTCTTCAGGTTCATCTCCTGGGGTAGCTCACCCATAACAGACTGGGAGGCCAGTCGTGTAAAGCTGGTGACAGGCGGTAGGTGGCTGAACATAAGCATACCTGGTGCAAAATTGGGGTCCATGCCACCGTTGCGCAAAAACTCATTTCCTAGTTTGTCTTGGATAATACTCATGGTGGTGGTTTTGTTTTGTGCAGGGGAGAAGGAGGGCTATAAATCTAAAAAGGAATGCTGGAGGAAAATATCCTGAAAGAGATCAAATAAAAAAAGAAACATTAGATATAAAATCCCAAATACTGCCACCTTGCTAGTTAGGTAATTTTTGCACCATATGTGCACAAAAAAGGCCTTACGATTTAGCTAAGGGGACATGAGATACTGTAACCGAAGCCCTCAAGGCTACTTGGCAGAAAACTAAGTGCATGAAAAGAGATAATCCCAAAATTTTAATATATGTTACACATCCTGAACACAAAACAAGGCCATACCTGGACACCGCAAGCTGTTTTTATAGTATGTCCTTAATACTTGAAAAAAAAACACAACCATCAACTAAATGTCATATCCAGCCCCAAATGAAAAAGGGAAGTTAGCAATTTAACCTGAATATAAAGTACCATTTCATAAAGTCTTTAAATATAAAAAATAATAAACTTCCTTTTAGTCACTTAGACAAATGTAGTTAGTGCGAGTCTGCTCCACAGAAACATACATTAAACATGAACTGTAATCTAAGATGTGTGAGTAGCACAAATTAAAAGTTCCACTGCATCAAAATACATGTTTCCCCTCTGAAAATGTCTATGTTAAAAAATCAGAAGGCTGCCTCTGTTATATTTATTCCACATCTGGTATTGTTCCATTTGCGACATTTAGCACCACATGTGACTTGGACTGTAGCCAAAATAAAAGCTGTGCTGTAGCTTGTTACCTTTTGGTCTCTATTGTTTTCACACTTTAATGCATGTTGGACAATAGCACTTACCCTGTTTGGCTAATTACCAAAAATGAATGCAAAAGCTGGGCTGCATTATTGGCAAATTAATCGGTTCACTACACTTGCCTAAAACAAACGATATTTAGGTCAAATCCAGCTCCACAATTTAGTGATTTTAAGAGGGCGCAGCCTGGTGACTTAGTGCTACGTGTGTGTTTAAACGAGCACGAATAATGGCTGGAGTGAGAATTTATTGTTTAGTCTAGACCAGCCGACCATTTGGCTACTTGACACTAAATTCAGCAGAAAGCGGATGAGCTTTTGTGATGCATAATAGTTAGCCAGCTAGTTAGCATAGTTAGCTAGTCGGCTAGCCACAATGAGACAATCAACGCATCTCACGTCCTCAATCAAAACAATCGACGAAGGCGCCCTACAAACCACAAAACGAAATTTCAATAAAGTCACGATAACAATTAAAGTTATGTGGACTGAAATAAGCCGTGTTTATGGTCAATCGTTTCTGATGTAATCCATTAAACCACATCTAACGTATCGTTTAGCTTGTTATCTAGTTGCTATCAAGCTAGCTAACGCTAAAACAGGACGCACGACTTGATGCCATTAATGCATACAGCGTTAGTGACTCTTTAAACGGCCACCTTGTGTGGGAAGCACCCCCCCCCTCAAAAAAAAAAAAAAGCACAAAATCACCTGATGGTAAACATAGTAAAAGTTGAAACTGTGAAATTAAAACATAAGTTTGCTTTAAAGTCGGGTCGGGCACGAATTGCTCATTCTCCAATTACCAAGCTTTGATGACGCTTGTGAAATTAAATCTGTCTGGCTGCGAGCAACGCTGGCGCTCTATTTATTGATAGCTAACTTTAGCTGTAATTACAACCGGATAATGCTTACCAGTATATTTAGCTAGCGACACATTCCTCGGCGCTTAGGGTTCACCAAACTCCCCGCTTCAAATAAAACCATGCAGCAGCTTCGAGGCAGCTGTGTTAATAACAATCAACCTGCCACGAGCTAGCTAGTTAGCTGCTAGCTGCCCCGTCTGGAAACCCGCATTACGGCCCATGCAACAGAAACAATGATGCTGGGTCTCTGTGCATCACCCGTTTGCGCCGAGCCAGACAATTCCGTCGCGCAAATCTCAGCAAAAACCAAAGCATTCCCCAGCGATAAAAAGCCCATTTAGTTCCCCACTCACCTACACATGACCGCACTTGGTTTCAAACGTGCCTGTATGTTCTCCTTATTCACCGCGTTGGGGTTTTAAAGCCAAAACATTGTTCTCCGGCGGCCGCCGCTTTCTTCCATCTTGTCCTGGCGCGGGGAATTATGGGTGTAGCGGACGGGTCGTGAGAGGAGACAGGCGAGCGTTTGAGAGTCTCCGTGGACGGAGCTGCGACTGCTCTCATGAAAACACACCTCAGGGCAGGGAAACGTGCACCTCAGTCCAAACATGCATTTTGTTTCATCCATTCATTCATTAACATGTGTGCATGTATGTATTTGGAAATCTAACTACTTTACAATATCAACTGAAGCAGGCTTGAACTAACAGGCCTACATACTGGTTTTAAAATGATCATTACAGTGTCTGGCTCCTAGCTATTGAGCAAAGGCAGGATTGTGTCTTTAAATGAAAACTGCATAAATGCATTTCCTGTTCATGTAAATGTCTGGTTTGATCATGTGCAGCTGTTTTGATATATTCATATTTGGCCAATTTTCCCATAAAAAGTCTCATTTTAAAGTGTTTCTAGCAGATTTTGACACATATCTTACCTTTATCACTAATTAGAGACATTATGATTGGCTTCATTTTTAGATTTTCCCAAAATAAAAATAAAAAAATTGTATACATTCAATCATCTGTACTGTAAAAAGACATTTTTTCCTCTTCTTTCTTTCTTTGGCTTGAAAGAGATGAGAGTGATGCAAAGAATTATGACTCTTGTCACAGTTTTATTGTCAGTGTTTTTGTAGTAGTCCTTTATGTGGATCGCAGCTGTGCCCATGCTTTTATTTTTATGCATGACCAGATGTTGCAGTACTCTAACTAGTTACATTAGATTATTTTACACCCTGCTCACTTGGTTGATGTCCCTGAATAAATATTATGGCCCTGAATTTTGTAAAGACATGAAAGAAGAAACTGTATAGTGGGCTGCATGTGTAGTTCCCTGATGAACATAATAAGATCAATATTGGTGCCAATACTGAAAATGCAGCAACATTAAAACCTTTAGTTGTTTTGTTTATGCAGTCCCTGTTTCAGAATAAAAGCTGGTGGTAGTGGAGGTTAGTTGGGCCCCAGCTTTTGCACCATGGCCGCCAAATTCAGTCATGGAAAAGTCCATGCATGGAGTACATACTGTATCTGCGATCACTGTTTTATTACCTGCTCAAACTTTACTGCAGTGGTAAGTGCCAAGTGTGGGTTCTGCTCTGTAATAGTATTCCTTAGATTCAATAGACAGATCTTGTTGGTGTGTGATGGATTGACTGTAATGGAAGTGCCTTTCCTTTAGGTACTGAGAGCACTGAATTTGTGGTTGAGTAGGACTGGCTATTTTGATTACTTGCATAATGATTCTTAAGAGCTTTTCCCTTTTCACCTGATGCATTTTTCATTTGATATTTAACAATAGAAAGCTTTGGAAGAAGATAAGACAGTGTTTGATATTTTTATTCTGCAGTTTAGGGCACATTCAACATCCTTTTCTCTGCACAGAGTCAAGGGCAAACAGGCAAAGCAGTCACAGTGCAAAACAACACATGTTTAATCATTAACCAAATAAATACATGCTGTTTTCATTTTCAACTTGAAGTTTTGAGTTATCAGAATAATGACTTACAGTCATGAGTTGCGCAAGTTAAAATTTAGCTTTGGATCCAAAGTCATCGTTAAAAAGTTCAGGGTGACAAATTAGTAGCTTATGTTTTGGAACAATTCATTTGAGCAAAGTCACCAGATGCCTCCTCTGCTGTCTGAATAATGAAACAGGAGACGGATGCGTTTTGCATTGCATTACATGCATCATAGTCTTTTGATAACAATAAAAACAGAACATGAATTTAGATGGAACCTTTAACTATTCATACACTGAAAAGGTTTACATATAATTTACCATTTTCCACTTCTCTCTTCCTGGATTTATACACTTGTACAATCTAATGTAATCATATACAATGGCTCTGCAATAAATCGTAGCAATGTGACGTTTATACGTTTGAATTTATTGACAACATGTCAACAAAGTGACGTATTTTCAGTAACATTAAATTGAATGTGTTTCAAGCATCGTCGTCTTTGTGAACGTGGAACAACTGACGAAAAACTAAAGCAGATGAAACTGAATGAAGTTAACTAGGGTGAAACCATACTGTGTGATCTGTCCCTTTGTGACCACAGTTCAATTCCCAAATCCCAGGTCCTCTGTTTATACTAAAATCAACATTATGTGCAAATACAAAAACTTCCAGCTGTGTGTGTGAAACGCTTCATTACCTGCTGGCCAACTGGATGCTTCCTTCTTTCTGTGCACCCTGTCGCAGCCTCATACTCCCTTTTTTTCCTCAGTTAATTATAACTTCAAGATAAATGGGCTGTTTAAGAAGCATGGGATGATAAATTAACAATAATGAAGCAAGTGCAGGGGGAATATTTCAGAGTGCTCCATTCATTCCTACTTGATATCTCTCTCTCTCGGGACAAATGTCTTTTGTAATTTCAAATAAGAACTACACAAAACAGATCCAGTGGTTATCACTGTTTTGTTGAGGTTTTACTCCACCATCTGCCTGTAACTGTAACTTTAAATGAGTATTGGGGTCAACTCAAGTTGTTGGCAATGGGCTCGGGTTCATTTCCAGCGCAGTAACACTAGAGGGAACCAAATAGCCGTCCATCACCGCAGGTACTAAAACAATCAATTTCATGGTACGGTGTTTCCTTCAAGACAGAGTTAATTAGTCAGCGTGAACAAATTCTAAGTAATGTGTAGAAAAAATAAAATTACAGACTAAAAGGTTTCCCACGGTTGATTTCACTCTTATATTACTGTTTGCTCGCTCTGATGCTTTCACGTGATTGGGTACAAGCCAAAACATTTCCCCTCTCTGTTCTGTTACCCCCCATCAGCCCCCCCCCCCCCCCCCCCCCCCCCCACGCCCCAGAGAAAGAGAAATATGCTGCAGTTTTACAGTCTTTAATTTGAAGTCACGTTCCCGCAGGCAGGAGCGCGCACTGTGGCACCGTGGCACCGTGGCGCACTATTCACGCTGCACACTCACTGAATAGCGGGATCTCAGTGGATTTACCAAGGACACCGCTCTTGAATTCAGCTCTTTCAATACACCTTTGCTTCCTTTCTGATTATGAATGTGTCACGGGTGAGACCTGACCAAAAAGTTGGCACTTGCAGGAGACTCCTTTGTTTAAAGGACCGACTCTGAATCATGTATTGCGCAGAATCTCTACTCGCTTACGATTAATTTACAGGAGAGAGGCGCATCTCCATCTCACAAGGATGGGAGTAGCGCGCTGAATGGCACTGCATGGTTTGGGGCAAGGGGGGTACCAAACTTGCGTAAAGAGCCCATTTCTGCACAAGTACTACTAATTGCATGTCACAAGTAGGTGTTTGAGACAATGGCAGCCATTCGGAGGAAATTTGGAGAGGATTACCAGGTGGTAAACACCAACCGGGGCATGACTTTCTCCGCACCCGTGAAGAAAAAGAGGCAGCGGTTTGTGGAGAAGAACGGCCGCTGCAACGTCCAGCACGGTAACCTTGGCGGGGAGACCAGCCGGTACATCTCCGATCTCTTCACCACCCTGGTGGATCTCAAGTGGCGCTGGAACCTGCTCATCTTCATCCTCACTTACACAGTTGCATGGCTGGTCATGGCATCAATGTGGTGGGTGATCGCCTACATCCGCGGCGACCTGAGCCGCGGCGGCCACGACTCCTCGTACACTCCGTGTGTCGCCAACGTGTACAACTTTCCCTCCGCGTTCCTGTTTTTCATCGAAACGGAGGCGACCATCGGCTACGGGCACCGCTACATCACGGAGAAGTGTCCGGAGGGGATCATCCTCTTCCTCTTCCAGTCGCTGCTGGGCTCTATCGTGGACGCCTTCCTCATCGGATGCATGTTCATTAAGATGTCGCAGCCGAAGAAGCGCGCAGAGACGCTGATGTTCAGCCAGGACGCGGTCATTTCGCAGCGGGACGGGAAGTTGTGCCTCATGTTCCGAGTGGGGAACCTGCGGAACAGCCATATGGTGTCCGCGCAGATTAGGTGCAAACTCATAAAGGTAGGTTAAAGGTTGTACAGTGGCGGAGCACAGCATATCCACAATCACCAAATGACAGGTGCGCTTTGGCGCAGTGAGCATTTGCTCCATCCCAGCTCTTGAAATTCCATTATCAACGCTGAGACTAATTGACAATCACTTCATTTGTTCTGAAATTGCTCATTATGTTTTATGGGCGCTTTCCAAGTCATGCATTGAATTTCCATTCATCTCCAGAATAGACTGCATCCCCCACGGGTCCCTTGTGATTTATAGAGGGGGGGGGCTATGGTTTTACCACGAGGCTCCAGAATATGATGCATTTTAATATGTAACCATTTCCACTTACCCCCTGCAGCAAGTAGCATACTTCAGAGGTGAAATTATCCTGAACACAGCCACTGTGCTTCTGTTCTGAGCTGCTCAGAGTGTTACTGTCAGGGTCATCACAGACTACAAACTACAGTCAGCAGAGTGCCTGTAAATAGGCCTTATATCTAAGTTCAGCCTGTGCTTCAGCTGTCCGCAGTTGAGATAAATGGGCCCCCAAGGGACAGTAGGTGAGAAACTACATGCTTACTAACTTAATATGTGTTGAAGCAATTTCTGGTGGACCACACTGAGGGAAAAGTGTGTCTGTGGCTCTTGCCCCAAGACAAAAATCCCACTTACCTGAAACACTGCAAGCTCCATAAGTCAGTAATACATCTCTTGTGTGAAGTGTCGGCAGGTTTCAGTGCTGGAAAGTGCAGGGGATGAAGAGCTGAGGCAGCTGCTGGTTGTGATAAAAGAGGCACACGTTTTCTGTTATGCATCTTCAACAAGACACAAACTACAGTGTCAATTTTTTGTCCACTTAGAGAATGCGTTTGAAGTGCTTTCAAAATATGTTTTGCTTTTCACAGAAATTATGACCCGTATCTAAACAGCACTTTGAAATCACCATCTTCTACCGTGTTGAAATTGCCGCAGGGTCTGAAAATGCTTTTCTAATACATTGTAAAATTTTAATTTAATAAGAAGCTGAGTGAGATGATGGTGAGATTTTTGTGATTCATGTAAAGGAGATGTTTTCTTTTATTCAGCTCAAATTGCACCGAGGGAATGATGCACAAACCTTCAGTCGTTTGTTCTTTACCTTTACCTTGTGTTTTGTTTTTTACTTGCTTATTGTGGGAGGCCTCTCTTATGAGCTAAAACTTTCTCTCATCCAAACACTAGCAGATATCTAAAGGACAGCAGTGCTTTGTTGTGACAGGGAGACTTAGTCATGCTTTTGTTGCTTCTGTAAAGCAGTGCGATGATCTCAAGTGACAGTTTACTTTCTGAACCTTGAAGGAGAGTCACTAAAGCTTCCAGTATATTAGAATCTGCGTAATAGTTATACTCATTGCTCAGTGGTGTGTTGCACCCCTTATTTTGTCCAGATGTATAATGGTATTTAAAGTAATGATTTCATGCTTGGTCTCTGTCATATTAGAGGAATAAAATCACCCAGTTTAACACATTTAAAGTCACCATTAACTTATTATCTGTAAAATTTCTCTAGGATGATTTTTTATTTAATGTAATTATCATTGGCCGTTTAATTAACAGCCCAGACCGACAAAGAAAAATATGTGTTAATTTTAATAAATCAACGCTGCGTCATAGACACACAAATGCAATGTCATCAGTTTTTCTCTAACCACCAAGGCCAGCAGTTCATTTTAGTTTAATAGGCTTTACTGTAAAATATCTCCACAGTAACTTTCTCTGATACAGTCTTTTCAGTGAAAGTAGTGAAAGCAGTGTGATATGCACACGTGGACCATGCTGTTATATTTGACCCTGGTCACGTTTGTCTGCACAACAAGTGTGTTTTAATATCTTCAAGAGTCAATATTCAAATAACTTTATTAATCTAAGGGAGAAATAGTTTTGCCTTGTTACAGCTGCTCTCAGTTTAAAGGGAAGGAAAAGAACCACACAAATACAAAATAACATCAATACAAAAAAAATGTAAAGATGGATGAATTAGGTCAATTGTAGTGGAGGCAGAATTTAGTGCCATGGTATTTGATAATATAAATATGAGCATTGTCAGTCCCCCTCCATCTTACAGAGGGGTGAGGAGCTGTACAGTTTGGTGGCTACTGGCAGAAAGGATCTCGTGAGGCGCTTTGTGGAGAATTTAATCAGTCTTGCTCTGATCTTGCTCCTCTGTCCAGCCAGCATACTGTGTAGCCTGTAGAGGGATTGTGCAGGATTGAAAGGAGTAGTTTGGACAGCATCCTCCTCTCAGCTACAACATGTAGATGGTTCAGCTCCAACCCCAGAACAGAGCCAGCTGTCCTGATCAATTTATCAATTGCTTTAGTAGAATTACTTCACGGCATCTGGTGCCGCTGTAGCCTTCTTTTAAAGAGGAATTTTTGGGATTGGTTAAATAAAATTTTGTATGAGATACAAATGTTTTCCTTTTCAGTTCTGATGCATCAATAGCTTCCTGCAACATCTATAGGATGTTTAATGTTACAGCTTAGATGGGGAAGCAAGACGGTGTGGCTTTTAACAGATTTTTTTAGAGAGGTTTCAGCAGTGTTATGTAAAACATTTGCTTCTCTCTGCTTTCAGGCTTTGTTTCTGATTTAACTTCAGTAGACATGCGACATAGGTTCACTGTCTGCATATTATGTGAGCACCTATCACTTGATACAGTATGATGGGTGACACTTTCCCTCACCAAGGCGAGCTGTTTGTTTTTTAGATGTTCTTTTGGCTTAATAGGTTTTGTTTTTTCAGATGTCTCTTTATTAGATTTAGATGCTAATCTGGGATTTCTGCCAATAAATGATGATTTTTTTAAATTAATCATTATATTATCTTTTAAACCACAGCTATTGAAGGAAGGTCACTCATCCAGGACGTTCCTAATTGCTGTTTCACATTAACATGCCATCAATCATGCTCGGTGGAAAAACTGCAAATGTGGTCTTTGAGTTCGCTTGAATCCAGGGCAGTTTTTTCATCAAGAGAATATTTTTTTCTTTTAATTTTATATTAATATTTTTAGTTTTAAATGCTGTTGAGAACAGTTAAAACAAACACCACAGAGCCAATATGGCTGTGGTACTGTGGTGTTGGACTGAAGTATTCATTGGGGCACATCATCCACTTACAAATTTAGCAATGTTTATTTCCTTATAATGGATAAGCAACAAATAAGCACATTAGCATATTTTGGTGCAGTATTTTAATTGTATGTAGTTCATAATATAACACGCCAATCCAGGAAGCAGTTACAGAAGTTTATTATCTGAATACTTGCATGATGTCTATGTTTCCATTCCCTATCAGTATTACATTATTGATGACATCATCAAGGCCTTTAAATAAAATATTTTGTACCAACCAAAAACACTCACCGTCATGCACTCAGTTTAATTTCCTCCAGCAGCCACAGAGGTGGTGGTGCTGCTGTCTGTTTTCCTATGAATGAACAGTTGTAAAGTGGGAGGAACAACTAGTTATGAATTTTTTCCCAGTTCTATGTTTCAAATTACAAGTCTTTTTCACAGGCATCAGTCTAACAATAGCAAATTCAAAAATCTGTGAAGAAAACATTGACAGAAAACTCCAAAAAAGAATTGATTTATTGAACTGGGCTGTAGTTGTGCTGCCACGTTTCTTAAGTGTTATCTTTAGCCTTTCCTCACCAAAGGCAACGCACAGTTCAGAATGATAAGCAGTATTATTATTATTAGTATTATTATTTGTAGTATTATACATTATTCTGTGTTTCTTGCTAGGAAGCAATTTGGGAGTTTAAGTTAAATTCTACCCTGAAACTTTTATTTACCCAGTCTTTTGGAAAACTGTCTGGGGAAAGAATGAAGGGGACAGGCATCTTAAAAAGCTTCTCATGCTTCACCACTCTATAAACGGATTGGCAGTTCTTTGGCTCGGTACAGTCAGAGCATATGATCCCCCACATCTGCCAATGAGACATTCTGCACTGTAAGAAAGCAGTACTTCTATCCAGGAACAAGGTAGAACATCATTTCAGAGCCACACTGAAAGACACCTAGCCAACTGGTGGATTTCAACAGTTCAAACCGCTACGTCACTGCACCACCCTGCTAAACAAAACTTGCTAGGAGATATTTTGTTAAAAAATGTAGGGATGTATTGTCAAGACATTTGATAAAAAAACGGACAGCAAAGAGGCAGAGCTATGGTGTGAGTTATACTGCAGTTAGATAATAATCCTCACAGGTCACTAGGTTGTGTTTACACTTGACCTAAATAACAGTAAAAACATTATTCCGTGGCAGGACTATATATTGATAGGGTATATTAACTTAAAATGGTAATTGTCCTTGAATTAATATTAATGCAGCTTTCATTAATAAATTACTGGAATGCAGTGATGCATTGACCCCTGCAGCACTGACAGAATATGATTTTAAAACAGAGAAACATGCTTGCATCCAGTTTGGATAGAGGACACACAGCCTCATAAGAAAAAGGTGTTGAGAACGAAAGAAAGACAGAAGCAGTGAATGGCACCAATGTGGCAATCAAGACTGAACAAAAAGACAGAGAGACGGAGGGAGAGAGTGACAGCTGGGTGGTGCTCATCAATGTCAGCAGAAGCTCGACTCAGTAGGTTGGTCCACAGCGGGACATAAGCGATAAGGGCTGGTAGAAGCAGACAGACAGGCATGGATGCAGGCGTTTAGCTAGACAGGCAGGAAGACATGTCAGCGTGACCCGCCACATCTGCCACTATATAACGCTGAAGGACAAGCGACAAGGCAAGAAGAAGAGGCAAAAAAAAAAGACACACGAATTACACAGATGAATTAGCCTTAAAGGTGCTGTAGACAGATTGAGAACGGCAGCGCACATGGGTGAATATGTCATGTTCGATATCCGGCTCAAAGCTCAAAGGTTCCCGCTGGACTGTACTTGAACGTGATGTATGCACACGCAAATGCACAATTACATTAAAGTCACACACACCCACACGCACACACACACACACTTCTTTAACTTTTACTGTCACTGTTTTTTTTTCTTTGCACACACACACACACACTGTCACTGAGGAGGAAGTGAGTCACCAGGGATGTAGGGCCTGTTTTCACTCAACCTGAATCTCAGGTGGCTTGTTAAATTAAGCACTTTCTATATCAGGTCCTCTACCAAAGGCCATTAATTTCCCCCTCGTGGCACTGACTGTTTAGCAGCAGGAAGACAACACACACGCATTTTACCTTGTTAAAACCATTCAGGCAGGTTTCGACTGTCTGACAGAGTTATAATTTTTGCTGCAGCACTTCTAGTCAGCGGAGTTATTAAAAGCATCTAAAAAATAGAAGATGCACTTTCAGAACTTGAGTGCTTTCAATATGACTTCACAGAAATTGGTTTCCAATCTCACTGACATGCGGGGAGCAAATCACAGAGATCTGCCAACAGTAACACAGTGATAATTTACACTGTTAAATTATGGGGTGATATGAATATCTTCACATATAAAAACAACAGGCTTTTAAAAGCGATTTAATGCACTCTTCCTCCATATTGGAGATGGAGGTAGCTTTGCATTACAAAAGTATTACATATGTATTTCAATGCCATGAAATCCCGAGTCTGGGGATGGGGGATGGTAAGAATGGGAAGCCAATTAATATTTAAACAACAACGACTTGGTCACACTGTGCTTTACACAAAGTATAATTAAATTAAAATATGAAAGTGAAATTTTAACTAAGCCTGCTTCAAGGACCATCAATTAGAAAATATATCCATACCAAAGATACACAGATATTTTGATATAAGGCACTACAAATAAACAGTACTCTTGCTGAATCTGCTTTTAATAGACAGTGGGAAATATGTACATTTGCTTAATGTTAGATGAACACATTGACATAATCAGTATATTGGTGAAATAAATGTAAGGTTATATATATATATATATATCGGACGTGCTAGTAAGTTTGTTACTTTTAAATAGAGCAATTTTAACCCATAATAAAAGCTGTAAGCCTGCAGACTAGAAGACAGACAGGCAGTGTGGCTTTTTACAGATTTTTTTTAGAGAGGTTTCAGCATTGTTATGTAAAACATCTGCTTCTCTCTGCTTTCAGGCTTTGTTTCTGATTTAACTTCAGTAGACATGCGACATAGGTTCACTGTCTGCATATTATGTGAGCACCTATCACTTGATACAGTATGATGGGTGACACTTTCCCTCACCAAGGCGAGCCAGAGATCTGTGGGCGCAGACGTCTTCCTGTGAAATGTCACACCCTTCTGTCCTCAACGTCACTGTGAATACAAATGACAGTCTGTTTGCCATCTGTGGACCAAGTGGCTCCTCACTCAAAGGGCCACAGAGAGTATTCTGCATACAAGTTCAACACAAGGCAATAGGGGAAATGATATTTAAGCCATGGCAGAACAGAGGACTGTATCCAACTTGATTATTTTTAGCTATTTTATTCCCTTGTGCAGTGCTTTTAGCAGAGTTTTTGGCCTTTTAGCCAAAACAAACACAATTTGCCTTCCAAATCATTCACTCTTGACATTTTAACTGGAGTTTAACTAGAGCGAAAGGCCTGCATTTGACAGGAAAAGAGGTTTTATAAGCTCTGAGTTTCTTATATTCCCACCTCCCCGAGCCTCTTCCCTAATTCTGCGTTTTAATTTAACAGCTAATTTATTTGATTGAACTTGGTTTCTCAAGAGTGAGCACCGGTATATTCTATGTAATGTAATGATACTTGCTCTCAGGCCAGGCTACTGCAGAGAGTGCTTAAGTACTCTGATGTGCTGGCAATGAGGAGGGGTGCACATAGCAAATGATTACGATATAAAAGTCACCATGTTGCCTGACAGAGATGTGGGAGACGGCTGTACTTTATGCCCTTATTCTCAACTTTAGCTGTTACTGCATAACAAAGCCTCTAAAAGATCTGTGAAGTGTTGTTTGTCCCCTCGGGATACTGCTACATACATCGCATTCCTTTCTTATTGTGTATTTTTATATCAGCACCCAGCTATTTCTCTTCCAAAATCGAAATATTTGTTGTCTCATCCTGCAAATAAATATTCCAATATATTGTTGCATACAAAACATGCAGGTCTGTCAGGCAAGTCACCAACAGCATCTGCAGGTTTGTCTTCAGGTGCCATCATTTTGCTGCAACATCAGTATGAATCCTCAGACTGAGAATGAAACCTTTTCATTTCAAAAACAATCACCCCCCTCCCCTGTCCAGCTATGATCTGTTTAAAGGCTTTGTCCCGCCTGCTTTTGAGCTTTAAAGTTCCTCTTCACTTTAACCCCCCCATCAACTTCCCATTATATGCGGAGCCATGTTAGATCCCTGAAGGAAATTACGTTGTCCAAGCTATTTCCTGGGACCCTAGACAGTGATTCAGTGACCTTCCCATCAATGCACCTGCAACAGTATACAAATACACAGACACAGAGGCTTTTAGGGGGGTTAGATGAAAAGAATGTCCCCTAAGATGGAACATGTTATCCAAGAGAGATAACATTCAAATGTCCTGTCTGGCAAAGTCGAGTATAACGTAATTGTCATGCTTCACATTACTTTTTTTTGGTAACAAATAGTTTGTCCTATATAAATAGTTCTATAAAAAGCACAATAATGATTGATGTGATTGTGAGAGATTTATGGTTGTACAGCATGAATAAAATCTCTGATTTAAACTATGCTAACTTCACATTAATTAAATAGCTGACTCTGTAAGCAGATGATGCTAAATGTATAAATTGAAAGTGGTTCAACATTTTGTTGAACTTAACTTACATGACTTCTCCTTCCCCATTTTTCCTTGATCTAGTCCTACATTTATACTATTCAAATAGAAATCTGTCTTTGTGTTTCCAGTCTCGACAGACCCCAGAGGGTGAGTTCCTGCCCCTGGACCAGTGTGAGCTGGACGTGGGTTTCGGGACGGGGGCGGACCAGCTCTTCCTGGTGTCGCCTCTAACCATCTGCCACGAGATCAACACCAAGAGCCCGTTTTTTGATCTGTCGCAGCGCTCGCTCATGAACGAGCAGTTTGAGATTGTTGTCATCCTAGAGGGCATTGTGGAAACCACCGGTTAGCAGCAATTATTATTTTTGACTAAAGAAAAAAGACTTAAGACAGTATATATACGTTCTACTAGTGTGAAAGAGCTTCCCTTTCCTAATCATTTGTTTCATCATTTAGCCTGTGGCATTCCTCAGTAATGTAAAATAAAATATTTAACAGAATGTTTAATTTCATGTTCTTTAATTATTCAGTAGCACAAGTGCTTCTCTGTCTCTGTTGTATTTTTTCTTATCTCTGTTTCTTTTTCTTCAAGTAACTCACCACTGTTCATTTCTTTTCCCGTCAATCTTTACTTAATACTACTTTCTACATGTCTGTGTTATTCTCCTACTGTCTTTTTTCTTCGTCGTAGGCATGACATGCCAGGCAAGAACGTCTTACACCGAGGATGAAGTCTTGTGGGGCCATCGCTTCCTTCCTGTCATGTCATTAGAAGAGGGCTTCTTCAGAGTAGACTACTCCCAGTTCCACAACACCTTTGAGGTCCCTACACCTCCCTACAGTGTCAAAGAGCAGGAGGAGAAGTCCTCACTGACGTCGCCCCACCCTTTGCCTGCTGCTCCCATGCCCATCTCACCTCTGCTGGGAAATGGCGCCCGCGGAGGCCGCAGGGAGAGGCTTTTGTCAGCTGACTGTGCAGACCACGTAGAGGACCTAGCCTCCAGGCGACCCAGCAAACTCCAGCGCATGAGCTCTACCAAGGAGGATCAACTCTGGAGGGGGGTGAAGACAGGGTCAGCCTTGCCGGGGGGGAAAGCCTCCAGCACAGGAGACCTGCCACTTAGTATTCAGAGGTTGAGGTCCAGCTCCATCCCAGTTGCGAGGCTGGGACCGCAGGAGGAGCAGGTCCAGTTGTTGTCCTTGGATGGAGATGCTGAGGAAGGAGAGCTGGAGAAACATAAACTATCAGCAGCACTAAGCACCATCACTGCTCCAACCCCAACGCCGATCCAGATCTCGTTTGTAAGTAGGCCAGAGGACAACCTGCCCCCCAAACTGCGCAGAATGAATGCTGACCGTTGACTCCTGCAGACTTCCTTTAAGACTAAAAAGACATTTTCAAATTGAATCAGGCTTGATGGGCATTGCATATAAATATAAAGACTACTGTGATATGAGTTTTATTTTTTCCTGCAGATTTTATCCAGTATTTTACTTGTATTTATGGGCTCTCTAAGTTGTCAAAAATAGAAGGACAACACCAATAAGCCATTCATCCGCTCATACTGTGAGTCATTTTTGATAGATCACCATCTGTGCCCCCCCTCCCTTCCCCCACTGCCTTTTAACACTTCTGCCCTTGTGCTTGTTTCTTTCACTTCTGTTCATAGACTTGTATCAAAGAAATTACTGTCTCTTAAACAGCGTCTTTCGAATTGCTCAAGTACCAAAGTGGCAGTCACAACCCCTCCACCCAGTCATAGCTTTGTAACCATAGCTAGGCATTGGCAGGCCTGTCAAGCTTTGGCTTATACACGTGTAGTCTACATGGGACTGTAATAAGAGTAATACTCAGTATTTATATAGTTTGGATGGTAGAGTTTTTCTTTTCACCTTTTGTAAACCACAACATAAGAGCAAAGGATTAAACAGTATGTTTGTCTGCTCTCAAATACCAGGAAGTATGCTCTTCATTCATTTATAAACACACAATCTAAAACAATTTACTGTGTTCAAATACAAACTAGTGAACCATGCAGCCAAAAAAGGTTAAGTACTGTATTTACCCCTTTTATACCACCCTGGGCCACTCCCAGTGGTATTCGTGATGTAAATTTTGTCAACTTTCCAAGTCATTGAGGGTCTGAATGGACTCTTTACATCTGTGTTGAGCCCAAAAATGTGTATCCCCATTCAAACTGTCTGCAGTGCCAGTGCACTGACTGTGCATGTGCTGGAAAGCTAAACTAGATGCATCATTTATTTCTAGATCTAGGTTCTAATTTCTATAGCATGCACATCCATAGTGTGAGTGCATGTGTATTGGAGGGTAAGTGGAAAGAAGAAGAAGAATTGGCCTTTACCTTTAAGACTAATCATTTTCACACTGCAATACAAGAACAATGCTATTTCTTTAGCAATTTGTCTACATGGATCAGCTGCTGACGATGCTAACTTTTTATATGGGACCTGTTAGCTATAACCTCCTTTAGCACAATATCATGTAGCCATCAAGTGCATATTTACATTGTTATAAAAGACTCAACTGGAAACATTAATGCTAAGTTTAGCTCAACCCATCTGCACTAACCAAAATACAAAATTGATGGTTGCCACCTAGGAATGAGAAACCTGTTTGTCTACCTCTTTCTGAAATCAAAGACCCATTGTTTTGTATTTTATCTTAGATATTGAATGGTACGTTTGTCACCGTGATCACTGTAAAACTACAGCTATGCGAGAACAAAAGCTTGATGGGTATGTCAACGTTAACTGGTGGACGGGTGCTCAGCGTAAAGTCAATCATCCCGAATTAGGCAAAAATAAACTCATTAATTAATTATATGAAAAAAAAAAATCTAAACACTGATTCACAATTCAGGTTGAGACATTTATCACAAAATAATTGTTTATTTGATTGCGCGTTTGAGTTGTATATTTACTACTGTACAATTTTAGCTACTTTTACCTCTTGGTGCAGTGTTTGCATTGGCCCGTTATACGCATGGGTTACCAAATGTAATCACAGATCAGTTCTGGGCTACAGATTTCTTTCAAGAACTGATTTATTAAAATGTACAACAAATATTTGGGAGTGCAGGGATGCTGACATCAGGGGACACATGTATTGTTGCCAATGAAAAGGCAAGACTTCATAACTGCTATGTAATAAATGAATTAAAATCACAACAGCCAAAGAGTACAGAATTATTTTTCCACATAGAAAATACTTTTCTATATTTTATTCCACTTGCGTATTTGGTGATTGTGTTTGATATTCCATTTAATTCGGCTTGCTGAATGCATCAGCAGCTCATGTGAAGCTTGCTGCGATGGTTAAAGCAACACTCATCAAATATTAAATCCTCAAATGTGAGTGTGAGTAGTCCTGCTCAGGACTAGACAGCAGTCAGACACCGTTTACAGTACCAGACTGCTCAGCATTTGGTTCATATAGTCTTGATTTTAGCTTTTGAGGTGGAAGTGCTCTGGAACATGGCAATGTTTACATCTGATGATGTCCAGTACTAATTATATACACCGCGACGAATAGCAGAAAACAGAAATTTGATTATGTAACTTGTTAACAGTACAAAATGACCTCTGTCCATCTTAAGATAAAATTAACTCCGATAAATGATGTGGAGAAGAATAAATTACTGACCCTACTTCAAACAGGACATAACGCTCTATAATGATGGATGCAACAGTAGAGGAAAATCTGTTTTCCTCATTCCCCACTCATTAAATTGAGCTTGGGAAATGGATTATTCTAATTTTCACTTCAATAGCACTTCCTTAGTGGAATGAAAGTTAATAATATGCTATGTGTGCAAATCTGGACTAGTTTTAAATCTGCATCTACTTGTAAAAATGGACATAACTTCTGTGGTTGTAGTTTGCATTTCAGCCACACAACGAGCAAAGCAGCACATCAGGAATGTGTTACTGCTGGTTGCTCATATCACATCATGCTCAAAAACTTGTTTCTGTATGTTTAGCTATACAGAAAGCACAGCCCCTTAACATTGTTTCCTTCAGTTAGTTAAAGTAATACACTGTTAACTGTGCTAAAGCACAAAACAAAACACAGAAACAAGGACATTATCCAACTATTGTTTTATGCTATAAACATATATACATCCAGAGGCAGCACTACTGAAGGTAAAGATGTGGCATACGAGAATTTTGATTATTCATCAGGTATTTTGATAGACTGTGGGTGAGTATGGGGGCCCAAACTGCAGCTGATCAGAATAGGTGCTCATGAATAATGCAGAATTTATGAAAACTGCTTCTGAAACAGCCTACTGCATGAGAGAGGTGGGAATGGAGCAGTTTGGAAAGATCGATTTAGAGAGATTTGATTTTGTTTTTGTTCAATAAAGTGTCATAAATACATTTAAAATACACTTATTCATAAAGAAAAGAGCAAAGGGTCAATACCAGCGTTTTATAAAACAGAAAGTGAAGTAGAAAGTTAGTTGATTATAGTATAGGATAATTAGTGGGGTACTCTGAAGTACTTCCATTTTATGGAAGTTTCTTTAAACGTCTATACCACTACATGTAAGATTGAAGTTTCAAATAAGTGCGAAGTTGCACTTCTGTGCCACCACGGAGGCAGATGTGGTTGCCGCATGTGATTGTGTGGGCCCTGTATGTGTGCATGTTTATCTTTGTGCATGTGAGACGATCTCAGGAGGAGCGCAGCGATCAGATCGCACGTCCACATTGACCAGATGCTCATCCATAGTCAATGAGCACAAAAAAAAAAAAAAAAATCGGCGCTTCACAGCCCCATTAGCTTCACGAGCTGGACAATCTTGTGAATTGACAGACCCGCTGGGATGCGAGGATTCAGCTCTGTTGTATGATGACCTCTTAACACATGGACACAAACAGCTATGATGAAATCTGGTTCTATGAGCTTATACCACTTCGGAGGTGCAAAGTCAGCTTGCCTTCACTGATGAAGAGACTATTAAGCTACTGGATAAGGTAGAGTGGGAGTTCCATCCCTAACACCTACAGGACTATTTTAAATTTGCATGAAATCACTTTCAAATACCACATACAGTATTTTTAGCAAAACATAAAAAGCCCACAATCTACCAGGTTTTAAAATTTCCTTTTGATCACGGTGAGAGATCGAAGTGGGCATCATTTACTCACTCATGGTGTCAGCAGTGCTGTGCCCACAGGCTTGCTCAGGGCGGCCCAGGTAAATAGTGCTCAGCTGCCCCTGCAGAATCTCAATTGCTTTTCTTTCTTTGCTTTTTCCATGAGTCACCACACATCTATTCAAGTGCCCTTTATTGCTTTGGTGTCCTTTCAGAGAAAATTCCAGGCTGATGAGTGTGAGGATTACTTTTGGTGAAAAAACAATCTCGACTTGTTCACCCATATTGGAAATATTGCATAGAGTAAAAGTAATATCCTCTCCCCGCTGTCTGTCAGCATATTATGACCTAAAGCTCTTTACAAAATAACAGAAATCTGAACTGAAAATACTTTTAGTGCAGGATTAATTAGACAGTATTATACTGATTATTCCAGCTGAAGCCTTACTGCATATCTAAATATAGTTTACTAATTGAATAGCTTTTTTCCTCAATAACCAAACAGTGTGATAGAGGCTTTGGCTAAATACTAATTCTTCATGTAAACTCTTAATGTTTAAATCAATTTCAGCTTGTTTTGAAAGTTTGACAAGTTTTGAGTTTCTTGATAACACTAAAGCAGCTACGTGACTTTGTGTAATGTGAAAAGGGACGAACGTAATAAATAAAAAATTCATGAATCCACAGACGCCTCTATCAGCACTTCTGCAACGTTCGACTGAGTTTCAGTTGAGTAGCTGTTTTTAGTGGAAAAATCTATCACTGAACGCTACCTGCCGCCAGCAGAAGTGTCTTTTTATTATTTGAAAAATGATATGAATGAAATAAGTGTATCTCTTTCTCTCTAAGCTGACACAGGTAGATTAATACAGGCTTTCATATCCAGCAGGCTGCAGCATTGCAATGCTCCACTGTCTGGTCTAACCCAAAAAAGTTAAAAATGAGTTCATCCAATTGATTCAGAACTGTGGTACTTAAATCCACGATGGATCAAAGTGAAGAGCATTTCTTTAAACAGTAATGTTTCACAGTAATCAAACGTGTGGGGGAGGTTTTCGTGTACTCATATCGCAGCAGGTCATACTTCCCAGGACGATCCTGATTGAAATCTGCTCGGAGTGAGAGCTCAGCATGTACCCATCCTATTACCAAACCTGTCACTCCATTACAGAGTGACAGAATCTTATTACGTGCCTCTTCTTGGCATCCTAATTGGGTTTTTCCCATCAAGACTTTTTCAATCGTACCACTGTGAATGCGAAATCTTTTTTTTTTTTTTTTTTTTTGCACATTAGCAGACGGTGCACCTTGGGGACCGGATGCAGCTGTTTTGAAGGAGTAAATGGGACTTTCTTTGCTTTAAATGGAAAGGATCTTGAATTGTTTAAGACTTTGCTGAAGAGTTAGTGAAGCAGACGACATCATTTTTTGGTTTTTAGATAAATATTTGAGTGGTCTTTGAATGTGAGAGACGGTCTTGCTCGAATGTGTAACTTCAAGAATGAAAAATGAAAAATGTGACTTA
The DNA here is from genome assembly GCF_900324465.2 of Anabas testudineus. Classification (NCBI taxonomy): domain Eukaryota; kingdom Metazoa; phylum Chordata; class Actinopteri; order Anabantiformes; family Anabantidae; genus Anabas; species Anabas testudineus. The sequence goes on from NC_046628.1 coordinate 9,394,069, forward strand.
AAAAAGTAAAGATGAGCTATGAATGAGCGCTATAAGATAACAACCTGGATTATAATTTTATAAACAAACTTAAGGATGTGCCCCATTTATTTGAAGGTGTGCATTGTTCTGTCTTTCATTCAAATAGGATTGCACTCTTTTCTGTCACTCGCCCACACACCAGCTGTGCTATGAGATCTTAATTCAGGTGAGATCCTCAGCGAGTGACAAAGACACCATTTTCCCGTCTTTGAAATAGGAGAAAATTGCAGCTTGAGTACAACAACAACCTCAACCCACTAAAACAAAAACCTTTGATCTCCAAAAAGAAAAAGAAAAGGCCTTACACTGCTCACACACTTTGCAGTATTCATCAAATTAATTCATCTTCCACCTCTGGATTAACTAACTAACACATTCAGTAAATACCATGTGGGATAATTTAGTAATCTTCAAAGAGAGGCTTGAGAATGAAGACTTGTTCATGTCCCAGAGAATTTACATATTTTTAGAAATTTACATATTTTCTGGGGCGCTATTTTCTGTCTCTTCTAGATGTTTATCGTCCTCCGAACTTTTATTTAGGAAGGTCCTATCTCAGAGCCAAACTCATCGCCTCTAATATTCTCTTGTTCAGGTGTATACTTTCAAATGAAAAGACTTCCATCACAAATAAACCTGATTAGCTGAACACAGACTTATTCAGCGTCGTGCTGTGGCAGCTGATTGAGTTGTGGATTTCTCCCCGCACACTAAATTTGATAAATAATTCAAACCCATTAGTTTACTGTACACCCAGATTCTAGGAAGCGATTCCCTGAATGGCTGAGATGAGACACAGTGGACCAAGGAGACTGCCCGTAAGTGCTCCTTCAAGGAAGTGAAGCGCAACACATAACATGTATGATTCCACTTGCTGTGACGCTGTTTGCGTCTTTTCATTCAAAATTCATATAGGAAAATGTAAAATTGTGGTTGTGGCTCTGACTGCTAACCTTTATCATCTGTTGTACCCTTTTCATCTTTAACACCACCAATTGTGTTCTAAATGTGTTTGTTTCAGGATATTCTTCTTATTTTATTCTTCATAATTACAACATTGAAAGCACATGGTCATCAAATGCATGTAAATCGTAAGTAAAAGCTGCCACATTGAGAGTATTTCTACGCTGTGGTATTACTTATACTTAAAGCTATATCATGTAACTTTTCCAAAACGTCCCACGACCCTCAAGTGGACAAGCAGTTAAGAAAACAGATGGATATGTATTTGTATCTGGAGGCATGTAAAAAGTAAGAATGACAACTAACAAAGTGGTATTTAGGTCAGACTCTTTTCTCTCAGGGTTTTGGGACACAATATTTGTCATGATTATATATGTTTGACTGCCAAACCGAGGACTCTGAACAGATTTGCTATCAGTGGAGCAGAATAATGACCAATAAAAAGCTGTCTCACACATTTGCCACTTTCAAGAATAAACAGCAGCTGAGCAAACAGGCTCTTCAATCTGGCAAACACACAAATGTCCCAGACTAGCCACAATGCCAGTCTGTCTTCTGGGAAAATGATGTGTGAGCCAGGGCATAAGTTGTACTGAAGCTGCACATGTGCCCTGAACCTTCTCCTGTATCCACCTCCTGGCTTGCAGACTGGTGAAGTTAATCACGACGCGGTTTAGGGACAAACGCTAACGGTAACGCTGGAAAGGGAATCATGGGAACAGACGTCTCCTTCTGTTAGTCGATCTTGACACAGTCTCAATTTCTGGGGCTAATGGCTGGTAACACCTGTGACGCTGCAAAGCCAGCCAGGTTTGTGGTGCAGCAGTTAAAATGTTGCTCAATCATTTGGCATCAGTTGGGGTCAAATTAAGAGAAGGTCAGGGAGGTGGGAGTAGGAAGTAAATTCTGGTGCCCCTTGGTACAACAGTATGAAGCGTGTGTGTGTGTGAGCGAACTGTTAGGCAGTGACTTCCCTACTTTATCACACTGGTTCCTGCACCCCAGTCAACTGGGAGCAGATTCAATCAATTAGCTCTGCATTATTTACCTAGAAAGTCCCCACAGGCTTCATTCAGACAAAAGCAATTACTGTAACACTCATACCACTCCCTGGCACTCCGGCAGGAAAACTGAGTGCAGGCTAATACTGTGACATGATTCCCGCTTGGCACTAATGATTTATTATTTAATCGCTCGTTTGTTATTTGATGAGTTTCATCCTGAAAACTGAGTCGCCCTCAACGGGCAATCACAGGGGAAACTTATCTTTAAGACACACTTTGTGAAAAATGGATGAGACTGGAGTTCGGACGAGCATTTAATTAGTAATTCTCGGCCTGTTTTCTGCTTCGTGTTGTTCACATAATCCTCTCGTACACTTGCACTGACCATCTGTGACTAGACTACCGGCAGCAGGGGGGGAACATGCTAAAACAGCTACTGCAGTCCTAAGACTTGTTCTTGAGGGAATACTATTAGTTTGCACTTAGCGAGGGAGATAGCCATCTGTGCTTATAAAGCACATTTTAGTATGTCCTGTCCTCTGGCATTAAAGAACATTTGTGTGCCCAATTACTTGTGGGAACAATATCCAGACATTATTTCTTGGCTTTGGCATTGTTAGGCTTTTCACATTTTATTTGTATGAAAGCACAGCGGAGCACAGTGACACTTAACCTCTGTTTATAGAATAGACTAATGGTGTTCTTGATAAATCAAAACAAAACAAGCAGGACATTAATCACAGAGCGCTAGTGCAAATAAAATCTATAGAGCACAATTATTAGTGTGGGGCTGTGACAGAGTGTGGCCTCGCATTCACCTCTTATCTGCTGCTTAGTTCAGGCCAAGTCTATTACTGGGGATTAATAAAACTTAAAAGAGCATTTGAAAAAACGCCCTCGTGGAGGTTCTGTGACCTGCGACAGTTTCAGATATCTTTTGGCAGTAAAGTGGGTCACGTGATCCGCTCACAGATCACTGTGATGAAAGTCTCTTTCATTCTTAAATCTTGTGTAAGTGTCGCAGCTGCTGTCACCGTAATTGTCAGCTGAGGAGGAGAGTGGCTTATACGTTAGATGCCCTTGAATAGAAAAAAAAAAAAAAAAAAGATGCATGAACAATATGTGCTTATGTGAATTTATCACACGATAATGTAGCAGCTGAGATGTTGTTAGGATAAAAAAAATATCTTTTCCATGCTAAATGCTTTTTTTAGAGAGAGGTTCTTTGCCATCTGGCTCTATTGAACTGTGCGCTAATTGTTTCAAAGAGGCAGGTTTGTGCAATTAGGAGAAGCAGGAAACGGTTTGCATGACTTGAAATGCGCAATGACCTACAGCACATGTTCACAGGACAACATGTAAGGCGCAACGTAATGCCGGGAAGTGAATCAGCTGTCTTTCATAAGGCTTTCACCATCCTTGAGGCATGAAAAGAAATTTGAGTTTAATGCTGTGCAGCTTGTTAAAATAGAGCTGGACCGCTCACGTCCTGCAGACGTTGTGTGTTTTACAGAGATTGGCATGTAACTGCTCAGACTGAGCCATGGCTTACTGCTTACTGACGATATTGCAGATGTTTGCTGCTCCTACAGTTGCACAAGCTTATAGAGCATACTGTGCTGCACACACACTATCTTTACTAAGAACTAAAACATGCATTAACATCTAATTCTATGATTACATACATGCCCATGCACATAAATGGACTAGTTATGTGTGATATTAGTAATGATTTCCTACATTGAGTGGATTTACCCTTTAACTGACTCAGCCCCAGTTCGGAGGCAGAGACGCTGCGCCTCCCTCTCCCTCATCAGTATTCACAGTGAGCCTCGTGTCCTGAAATGCACTTGATAAGTCTTGCCATGCTCTAATTTGCCATAGAGGGGAAACAGGCGGATGAAATTGCTCCTCAGAATATCATTCCCACGACGAATCAATATTCCACTAAAAAGTTGCTTGTGTGATTTTTTTTCTCCAGGGGTGACCCTTTGAACTATTGCCGACAAAAACCAGCAACGCTGAAGCCTATTTGGTTAAAACGATTGCACAGCAGTACGAGGAGAGGCGACTGCAGACTGCACCGAGAAAGAAAGGGGCATAATTACATTGGTGACAGAGATCTTCAGTAAGTGCTGAGCGCGAGCAAGTTGCATAAAGAGATGTGCAATGAGAGCAGGGGAGGAGATGTCTTTTGTTCTTTTCCCGACTGGGAGTTTGAAGTTCATATTTTCCTCTTGGCTCACGTTTACTCCTCATGTTTCAAGGTATCGCTCACAGCTCCGAGAGGTAAATTCTTCACATGAAGGGGTCCTTCAGAGCTCAGCGTATCAGTAATATCTGTGACAGTCAAGACCCGGGATGTTCGCTGAGTGACGTCTTCCTCTGGTATTATTACCTGTGATTGGCAAGTGTGTCATCAACATTATGACAAGTCAGTGACTCACACACAAACACACACACACACACACACCTTGTACCCACTGACTCTTCTCTTCTAGGATGAAATTTCATTACAGCTGTTGTTGACACGCCGATGCCCTTGGTGACAGATGTTGCTTTTTGGTTGAGCTGTCAAAACCACGATGGACATTTGTAAAGGTACAACTCAAGACAAGACACTGATAATAAGCAAATAAAAAAGTGGAAATAGAGCCATAATGACACTTGAATGTTGCATTCACAGCAAACATTGTTTACACTGAAGTAAATATAATTGAATTAACTCTGTTGTTCCACATCCTACTGTTGAAACAGTGTGTGGTGGCAGTTTGCATTCATTTCCATTAACAGCAGACAAATTGTGTTTAGAAGGGATTTAATCAGATTGCCTGTTCTGTGGAGGTCTGCGGTTTCTTATTCAACTATCAGTTGGGGAAATTTTTATATCTCATTACTTGATTGATTTGATTATTCAATAATTTGATCAACACAGTAACTAATAGGGAACCAGAGCACTTGAGACTCTTCTTGATTTGAGCAACCAATATATATAAATATTATAAATGTACAGAACCGTGTGATGTGGATGTGATGAAAATTGCACATTACTTTTACAATGTGCATAAAAAACTAGTAACTAGTGTTACCTATTAATATTTCATACAGATTTTTGAATACACATCTGCTGGCTTTGAATTTTGGCATAATTTGATTAAACTAAGAAAAGTCAAATTTAATTTAGAGAAAACTTCCTTTTTAATGCTCTTACAATAAAATAACAGGAACACTGAAGCTTTGAGGGTGTTTTTTCTTATAATCAGATTATTGTTGATTTTTTTGGCCTCAGGAGACTATAGCTTGAGTTTCTTCATACTGTTGAAGTGTATGACTACTGTCTACACTGCAATGTCCTTGTGAGAACTTGCTTTTACTGTATGTGTATGTGTATCTTTTTACTTTTCGAAGACACCCATGCAAACATGTTCAGAGTGAAGACACAAACCACAACAAAAACGTGCAGTGTAAAGGTCTAAAATGAGACAAGGTGTAGAGGTTGAGGTTGAACTGACTAATGAAATTACCATTGTCAGCTCACCCGTGATTCACGGCACACTTCTGCCTGTTTAAAAAGCTTCTTGAAAGATCACAAAAGCCGACAAAATGATCACAATAAGACAAGTGTCGGCAACTGCTCCTCTATTACTCTTATGAAAGCGGCTCGTGTTGGTCTTAAAACCAGCAACAGATTGAACTCACCGCGCTGAGGACAGTCAGAGGCAGCGCCGAACGTTACGGTGTGATGCAATTGCTTAGTGATATAAAAAGGGAATAATTTCCCCTGGGGATGGATATTTCCTTCCATTTTCTTCACACTTTTCTACTCACCATTTAAAGGAGATGTTTTTCAGTAGGGGCAGTAGCACAATGTGATTTAATGTGGGCAAAGTGCATTGCTAAAACGTTACATTTACTCATTTTTCTTTAATGCACATTAGCCAATTGCGTCATCCGGTGTCAGATACTACAAACAAACAGGGTCCATCACATACACCGATAACAGCTCAGTGAATTCAGTACTATTCCTTTCCCCATGCATCAGAAGCACCTTCTCTTTGGTTCATCAGTGTCCAATCCTCTGTTGTTTTTCATGTCCTGTATTTAGTTGGAAAGATGACGTTCATTAACCTGAGTCATGTTTCTATGATGCGCAGACACTGACTCAGCTCGTCATTGTCTCCATTTTGTGTTTCCTGATTTCCCCAGGCGTCCCTCCCGTCTCATTTCAACACAAGCAGCCTTTTCTAAATAAAAACCCTGATTGTCTTGGGACGGTTTTCTAAATTTTGCCTGCAGTGATTTGTGCCTCCGCTGACCTTCCGGGGGTGCTCACAGAGCGTATCTCTGTTATTGTTTCAAGGTAAAAGTCCCATGGTTCAGCTGAACAAGTGAAAGGTCATGATTTTTCCCCTAAGGCTTGAGGACCGTTTGGGATTTCTGTCTACTATCCAGTTTCCATGCCTATCACCATATGCTAATATCTTAATCACTACACTGCTGAGCACAAAGGCCTTATGACATTCTTTAGAAAAGCCGGTTGGATTAACAAAGATGGGGCAAAATAGCATATGAAGAGACTAAAAAAGAAAAGACAGTGAGAAATTTTAAAGCACTAAAGCACAGAGGTGCTTATTATAGTCTATGGTGTTGTATCATTTTATATATTGTACGGTAAGAATGGGTCTTAAGAATCTACAGCCATGGTGTAGCATCATATATCAAACAAAACCATGAATGAAAATCTCCTGGTGGCATCTGAGTAAAAGTCAGAAACTCACCACAGTCGGTAGGAGTCTTCCTCTGGGCACCATAAATGTCTGAGGAAAATTTAAAGGAATCCATGGTACAGTTGATGAACCTGTTCTGCTGGCTTGGCTTACTATGGGGTCATTTCAAGTTTGCACCGGCTTCGTTAACATCAACTTATTGGAATTATTGACTGCACTAATTGATTGTTAGTAATGCAGTGACACACACTGATTTACTGATGATCCTGAATCACATGGACTAAGAAACGCCAAGAAGAAGAAAGAGACATGACTGACATGACACATGCACAACACCTACAGGATGTGAATATATAAATATCTAAATGCACGCACTCCTTATACAAAACGTACTTTCCCTGCTCCCTTTGGGCTGCCGTCACTGCAAGACATCAGAGGCTCAAGATATGAAAAAAACAAATACATTCGAGGACGCTCGCACATTCAGTACAAGAGCTGTTGTTTAAAAATGCATAAGCCATTAAAGTAAACCGTGTTATTTTGTACCTCAGGCCCCGAGAAAGCAAATGTGTTTTGCTGCGAGGTTACAGGCGGCAGCGCTGCTCTGGCCCTGTAGGAGATAACAGAAGATTGCTCAAGCAAAACAACGGCAACGGCAGAATTTCGGCTGACACCGGTTTTGTCTTATTCTGTTTAGAAAATCAATTTGTAAGCTCGTTGTTGCCTTTCTGTAAGGTGATAAAGTGAAACACAGTGTCAGTGCAGTCGGGGCCACTGCCACTCAGAGCAAAGTGATAATGTAAGTAACTTCAACTGAAAAGTTAACTTAATATAGTTTGAACAGTGGAGCTGACTAGCAAATACAATCACTTATGCTGTGTCTGGACCCTTACTGAACAGTATTACACAGTCTGTTGTGTGATGCCACCATAAGGCTTTTAAATTGACACACGATGAGCAGAAGAGGAACACAGGTTTATAGCGATCATGGTTGGTCATTGGGCTATTCCTGCATTTTATTTTGACAGTTTCCTGTTTTGCGGCTTGCTTCCTGTCTTCCTGCAACTATCTAAGAGACTTGTCTGTATCAGTGAAGCCAGCAGCCTTGAGGCACATTCATATCACGCAGGCTTGAAGCAGAGCACTTAAATTTAAAAGCACCATTAGTTCAGTAGTTGACAAAAAAATAAAAAAATACAGAAAGGTTAAAGTTTCATAATGAGATGGATGCTGGACACCCTACCCCCCTGCAGGTACTCATGCAGATAAAATGAAAATGAAGTGCAAACAGGCTCTCGGCTGATGCATGTATTCAGCCGTTTCTTCATTTGATATTAATAAGTGTGAACACCAAGGAGGTAAATTATAAAAGAGTGCAGTCCACTGTAGTGAGCTGAAGTGGAACATGATTTGTTTTGATACCACCAGCTTCCAAAGACTCTTCACTTGAGGGAAACAACACAATTTCTAGCCAACAGATTTTGAGCACTTGAGACTTTGAGTGTTGAGCAGCACTGACAGCATGCATCCTTCAGTGGATGATTAAAGATATCAAGGTCTGTGTCTTCTGTAAGGTGAATGCTGTGAGGGCTTAACAGTGGTACTCATATGCCAGGAGCCATAAGACAACAAGCATGCACACATGTTCTTATACATACACAGCCAAAGTAAACTAACTGCATCCAGACACACAAACCCACCCACACATGCACTTGTGCAAAACACATTCTCAAGGGTTTGCTACCGTTGACCATCGCTCATTGAGGCGCACATTAAATGCAATTTTCTCAAAGGCACAGTGCGCATGCATCAACTCTACAAACACAACACACAGATGCATTCACTATCGCTTTGTCTTCCAGTTCGCCCCCTGATAGTAATAATAAATGAAAAGTACAGCATCATGGCTCATTATTAATTTCTCTGATTGAAAAATCCATAGTGTGTGTGTGGGGAGGCTGACATCCCCTGTCTCAATCTACTGACAGACATGCTGGCACACAGAGGTGAACAGCTAAGTGGTGGTGAAGATGTGCAACTCGTGGTGACCTTTGCCCCTGAATGTCTCATTACTGAAGATATAGAAGCAGGAGGTGGGGGAATGAAAAAAAAAACACGATGGGACATACTATACATACTAGTCACAGCAACATGTACAGTGCATGGTAATTGCAATGTCGATGTTAATACTGTACAAATGAATCTTGCTGCACACCTGCATTTCTGTACTTGCGAGTACTCTCATTGGCACAATGGAATTCTCCAGCACATTACCCCAAACCCGGGTGTATGAAATTCGATTTGGTCCTTACAAAGACAGGAATGCAAAAGCGCCTGGTCACACACTGAAATACACACACACACACACACGCCAAAATGATTTGACCTCTCGGTCAGCGGTTCCTACATCTGTGCCCGTGATGCTTGTCACAACTATTTAGTTCTAATCTTCACGCATGTCAACCCCTAATTGATGAATCCGTTGTTGTATGATTGCGTTTAATGCATATTTATATTCGTGATGACTTTCTGGACACTGATATCATCTGTAATGATAATGAGACCTGCAGAGAAAAAAAAAAGCTGGTGTAATATGTCAGAATGAACTTTTGTTAGCAATTTGACTCATAGTGTCTTCATGCGGGGGCCATGTGAAACTGTGTGCAAGTGAAAAATTAGAGCATTTATTCACATTATGATTCACCGAAGCGTGTGATTTGAATAAGAGAGACCTTTGTCCATTTTCTGTTTCTAACCAGGAGTCAACTCTGTTTCTATTAGTGAAATTCAGTTGAGGATCCATTACTGCAGCATCCTCAGCCGAATGGCTCGGCTTTATTGCTTTTACTGGGTACAGTAGCTCCATAGATATACCACATACTCTCAGTAATTGCACTGTATGACCACAGTCTGTCAAAAAATAAATCCTGATACACCCTAATCTATTCAGCAACTCAGCGACTGGTCTCAAAAATAAAACATAATCAAAAATTCACACCCCTTTATCAGTTATGTCACTCCTCTTTTAATCACGTTTTACATGTGATATCACACATATAGGACCACTCACCTGATATAAAATAAAATAAGTGATTTTGTTCTCACATCTTTGTTTTCTGTTCTCGCTTTGGAAACATTGCAAGCTGATGAAATGGTTCAAGTCAAGAAAAATAAAGGAAGAGCAACAGGATCGTGTGAGAATATCAACCAAACTTGTTCAAGTTGAATTCCTATTGTGGAAGAAACCTAATAATAAAAACACCAATAAAAGTAATGTGATTCCTGCAATTGTCTGCGGAGAGGTAATATAGGGAGGAAAACCTTGAGTCGGCGCTTTGGCAAAGCTGACCCGGGATCGTCCACCGGGGAAGCTGTTGTGTTGACCCCCCCCCCACATCAATTATCTAGCCCTCACAGTCCCAGCCACCTAGTCACACTTGGTGGCAGAGGTATAATGTATGTGAGAGTACAACCGCAGTTGTAGCAAATCCACACAAACACCGTGCACAAACAGACAAACTGATTGTATCCTCAAAGCAAGTGGCACAAACGCACTTAATGATATGGATTACATATGGATGAAGGTGCTGTATAATAATAGCCATGAGATGAATGAACACACACGCACGCGAGAGCACAGCCCCCCCCCCACACACACACACACTTGTCGACATGCAATTAGATAAGCGAGTGTTCGAGGAGGCACTTGGCACCCACACGCTTCCATTTCCGAGCTGCTTTCATAACTGTAAAGCTCAACTCTATTAGCCCACTTTGACCAAACCCTATCAGACGGAGCCTCTTGTCTCTTTCCAACACAGGGAGTCCTATCCCGCCCGCCCACACCAAACCAACTCTCATTTCCCCGGCCTTCACACACTGTAGAAACCTAATGGAAGCAACCGTCCGCCTCCCCCCGGCCCCCTCGGTGCCATTAAACATGACTTGCTCACACTCAGCTGAACCACATTCTGTTATGGAGCAGTTGGAAATGAGAAAATCCACTTCACTCTTTCTCTGTAATGGGTGGAAAAGTAAATATTGGAGAGTCGATCAGTTTGATGACTTTGATTAGATTCTTGTTTATAAATGTCATCACTGAAAATATGTCCTTTAATAATGTTTTGGAAATGAAACTGATCTATTTAGCTGAGCAATCAGAGATAGAAAGTGACTAATCATTCAGTAATTGAATGTGAGAGCTTGTGTGCCAACATGTGGGTAGACATCTGTGGCGAAAACATGTACGGGCTGTATTTACACCGTAGATAGAAGGAGTGCACACTACTATCAGGGCGGGGCCACAGGGGTGAACAGAGGTGGCAGCGGCCCCTGAAAATATCTGATTGGCCACCCTTGGTGGCATTATTTATTATTATTATTATGATAAACCATTTTATGTTCTAAAAGCAGGGTTTAATATTTAAATGTGACACTGTTTAAAACTTTTTTTTACAAGTTTGACCCTCGTCCTGTCCCTCTATTCAAATTTTAGATTTGCCCGTGACGTTTATTTCAGCACCGACTTTAATTTTCTGCTTTTTCCAGGTGCCGTCACACTGCAAACAAAGCATGTGTTGAATATTCAGACAGCATTCAGAAACCCCCTATGCCCACGTCTTCATTGGGTGGCAACGCTTGACAGTTTTCAAAAGGCACACACACACACACACACACACACACACAAACCTTCAAGAAGAGATGAATCCTGCGTGTTTTTGTTTGAAGCACAAAACTCATTGTAGCTGCTGAAGGATGACGACAATAATTATTATTTTTGATGTTTTTTTTATTTTTATTTAGGTTATTGTATAATTTAATGAGATTTTGTGATAAATAAGACGTCAAAGTTGGTCTAAGCCTTCTTTTAATCTCAGAGCATTTATTCTGTTCAGTATAACAAATCGTACAACGTACAATACAGACTCAAGTGTGTATTGTGTGTTTTTACAGGATATACAAATGATCTTGAACTAGTTTAGACTATGAAACATTCACATTGTGAAGGTACAGGATTTTCACGGGAAAGCTTTGTAATTAATTATTGGTTGTCACCAGTTTAATCTCTGCAACAGCCATGATCCTGCCGCCGGCTCAGTGCTTTCTCTTTATAAATCGTTTAGGATAAGTCAGCATAAATGCTTTTAAAGGCTGTCTACCTCTGCTGAAGGTGGCTGCACTGCACCGTGGGACACAATGAAATGTGTTAACTGTGCTCCCCAGAGGTACGGGCTGCATAGTTGCTCATTAAGTTCATTGCACTTGTGGTTTTGAGCCTTGCAGTCACAGTTGAACGTGTGGAAGGGCACCTTGAGGGTCGATGGAGGGCTGCTGCCCTTCGAGAAGCTGACAGAGTCATTTGTCATACAGGAAAGGCCATGAATTCTCTGCACCCACTGTCTTATCCGCATGTTTAACCCCCTGCACTCCACACACACACACATACACACACACATGCCATCTGATCTGATGGAATTACAGCGAGATAGAGTGAGACAGCTAGGTAGAGGGAGACAGTGGGAGAGTTTATTTAATTAGGGGGAGACAGGAAGAGGACTGAGTGATATCATTTCAATGTCGCCCCTCACCAGTTCACCGTCAAGAGCTCCATCTGCTAGACACATGACACACACACACACACATTCATGTCTATGGGCGCGCTACCATTTAGCGTCCACACAGACACGCAGACCGGCATGTACACTGTGTGCCATCTGACTGAGTCAGTAGCTCGGACAAAAAAAAAAAAAAGGCCTCCTTTTCACACATCTGAGCTATTAATCAGCTCCTGCACATGTCACTGTTCATGCAGGGCTCTATCAAACCAGGACCACCAGCCTCGCCGCATGTCACACACACGCCCGATGTTGTGTTATACAAACCTAATCCAAAAGGTTTTAGTCTCTTTAACCTGCTAAAGATCATAATAATAAAGCAGGAAGACACACATAGATGCATTTTATTCAAATCAGCATTTCATTAAATGCTTTTTTTTTTCTAATTTATTTTAGGAATAAAATTAAATCACCCATGTGCCCATGTAATTGCCTTTGTGTGGGGAACATATTTACTCAGTGCATTATGTTCTAGTGCAACATGTATGTGAATGAACAAATAACTGCAATTGTTACCAGAAAACAAGTCATAATGGAAAATAATGCAATGCAATGTCCTTTGTGTGGTTAAAGCTACGCAGGAAAAGCACTTTGGTTAGCAGAAGAGAAAATATTTGTCTATTAAGTCAGGCTTGTTAACCACGTGCTGTAACTATCTCCTGTAGATCAGATTTGAAGCACTTCAAAATAATAAAGCTATATGAAAAGTTATTTTACACCTTGTAGCGGTGTAAAATAACTGTTCATATAGCTTTATTATTTTGAAGTGCTCAACAGTCTGACTAACGCCAGCTGTGGGGAGAACAGCTGTTCTCTGTCACCTGAGCTATGACTTGCATGCGTTAGCCACCTGTAAGTCCGTATGGAGGCATGTGATGGAGAAATAACAGAAATATCAGAGACTCTGCAATTCAGCCATTAAACGCAATATGTAAACAGTGTTTTCAGATTGTTATCTTGTATACATGAACAATATCAAACTGACAGTATATATTAACCTTTAGCTTTTTCCGGGATTCACATTTTGTTTTCTAGTTTATGATGTCATATATAATGTCATTAGGAGTCTGACATAAACAGAACAACACTGACTGAAAAGCTGTGTGTTTCTGTCTCTATGTGCAGTAAATGTACGATATGTATGTGAGATTCTGTGTAGGAAGTACAGTATGTGTCAGATCCTGAGTGTTAATTATGTTTCCTCGAGTGTGTCTGCATCTCAGCTCAGAGGGGAGATGGAAGGAGCCTCAGTGGAGAGCCACATAAGAGGTGAAGTGCTCAGTGAAGTGTGTTTTGTGTATTTCAGTGTGTGTGTGTGGTACACGCACTGTGGGATGACTGAACCTCCCTCGGCTGGATCACTGGTTCACCACAGGGGAGTAGGTGTCCATGAGAGCTGTCAGTGAAATACAGCACGACCAAATTTTACACACGAGCAGGTGACATTTAATGGATTAGCTCTATTTACACGAGCGATTTATGTTTGAAATAAATACCTCATACTGTGTACATGAATTAAAGCATTCCTAAAGGCACGTTTGGTTGGATATTTATTACATTTTATAACTTACACTTAAAGTAAAGTGTAATTGACGACAACATTTGGCTTTGAAATACAACACAAAAAATAAAAAGGTGAAATAAACAAGGCACAAATGACAAACAGGCTAAGCTAGATTTGAGCTATTTACATTTCAAACAGAAGTAAGTGAGATTACATTTATTCTGAGTCATTAAGACCTTCGAGGAGTGGGAAAGCACATTACAAGCACATATTTTAATGAAAAGGCAGCATGGTTACTGCGGACGACTGTAGAGATATAATGTCATCATTCAAGTCAGAGAACCTGAAAATAAAATTACTTCGGCCAGAGAAATGTGTATGAGGTAAAAGGCTTGTGTACAAGGGTATGTTTGCTGTTGAAGGTCTCACGTGGCTTTATGAATGTAAGGCATGCGAGTCTCTGTCTCTGTACAGCATGCTGAACTAAACATCACATCTCCTCTTTGAATTTGTTCTGCAATTATTGATCTTTTCTAAAAAAGAAAATAATAATAATGTTCAGCTTTAGCTTTGCTCCATGTATCAGAAGGAGAACCTTAGTACAGAGGAAACATACAGGAATGATTCCCGAAGGATTTTGCTGTGTAGAAAATAAATTCAATTTATTAATCTTAATTGAAGGTTGTGAGGTTTCACTTGTGCAGCAGTCGCAGGTGAGTGTGAGTTCAAGTGTGTGTGCACATGCAGGCGAAGGGACTGGTGATCATGATAAATTGCACAGCTGTGGTTGTTACACTTTATAAGGCTGACAGTTTATTTTAAGGCCTGCATCCCATCCATCAAGGTAACCCTAACTGATCACAACAAACACACAGATTAGGCTGCTTTTCGGTGCATGAAAACGCCGGGGCGGCCGTTGCACGACAACCTCGTCATGTTGAGACAGATCAGGGGCACACAACAAATACCCCGGGGCGGCAGGTAGCAGGAATCATCAGGGAGGCTGTAAAACAGCAGGAAAATGGTTTTGTTCATAACCCCTTATCAGGAGAGGTCACCACGCAGATTATTGTACAAATATGTCAGCGTGTATGGATGCCATTACAGGAAACACGCGCTAGCTGGTGGAAATGGAGGGATCATGGTGATTTTTTTCCTTTTTTTTATGCCTGTAATAAAGTCCCCTGATAGAAAATGTTTGTAATGGACTGCACTGAGGTGAGACATGACAAAATGAAAAAAAAAAATCACTTGTGCTGGTGCTGAAATTGAGTTTCTGGTGGAAAATTGGTGTTGCAGCGTGTATATTATGACTCCAATGCTTCTGCCAAAGCAAATCTCCCTGAATGTTTGTAGATATTGAGGATAAAGCAAAATATGACAAATCTAAGTCATGTTCTGGACATTTCAACTTCATGTTATCTACTCAAACACAGACGACATAAGCACAGACGTGGATGGCAAGACATCGTGCTTTCTCGCAGCAAATTACACTCCTGAGGAAAAGTGCAAGTTCAGCCGAGGAAATAAAGACAGAAGGTTTGGGACTGAGGGGATAACAGACAGCTCTTTGATGTTGTGAAATTAAAGTTCATGCCGTTTGTAGCTGAGAAGCGCTTTCTCTGCAGACAGACGGCAGGCATCGACTTTTACTTTGTGTCTGGACCTCATGACAGGTTGCACAGTGATATGTTGTCACGGTACACACACGATGACACACACATACAGTACAGATGGTGTGCAACACTTTCACTCAGGTCTGTCAAATTCCCTTGCATCTTTGCGTGCTACGTGCTATTACACTGACACATGCTAGGAGAATCGAATCAGCCTCTTGAGTTCATTGCTTCCTCGGGGCCCCGGGAGAAGGTTCAGCCAGTCAGCATTTCCATCAGTATCATCATTTTCATCAGAGCTACATACTGACACACAACGTTCATCACAGTTACGTAGTTATCATCATGTTTAGTACCGCTGCAATCCCGTCACCTGGAGTGCAACAGAAGCACTTAAAGCAATTAAACTAATATTTGTCACATTCGGAGTCTGTGACACTTACAAATGCATGTTACAAATGGGAAAAGTGTATGGGAAAACATACACTGCCCATTACGTTCACATTTACTGTGACATTGTTTTAATAAGATTCTGCAATGTAACAACATTTATTTCCAGAGTTGCATTCATTTTTCGCCAAGATCTAGTATTGATAATGGGAGAGTCGGACCACTGCGCAAAGTCTTCTCCAGCACATCCCACACATTCTCAGTGGGGTTAAGGTCTGGACTCTGTGGAGGCCAATGCATGTGTGAAAATGATGTGTCATGCTGCCTCTCTGAACCACTCTGTCACTATTTGAGCCCAATGAATCCTGGCATTGTCATCTTGGAATATGTCCGTGCCATCAGGGAAGAAAAAATCCATAGATGGATGGCCTGACCTCATTCTTTGGACACATAACTTTGCTGAACTTAGACCTGACCAACTGCAGCAACCCCAGATCATAGCACTCCCCCCACAGGCATGATGGGAGCATCACTTCACCCTTCTCTCTCCTTACCCTGATGCTCCCATCACTCTGGAACAGAGTAAACCTGGAACCATCAGACCACACGACCTTCTTCCATTGGACACTTCTTAATTTTTGTATACAAGACCTCTGACCCCAAATAGCCGGTGTTGCATAAGGCTGTAAAATAGCCTTTTCACCTCTGGTGATTGTTGAAAAATTAAAAGAGACAGACAAGGGGATCAGGATGGAGTAGAAGGAAAGGAAGGAAGGAGGCAGACAGGTTGCTGCTGCAGTGCAAAACAACTGGAGTGACACTGAAAGCCAACTCCAAATATAATGATTGATATGTTTTGAATGAAGTGCGTGCAGCATATATACATGAATGTACGAGTGCGAGTGTCACTGTGTGCGGTTAGCATCCCAGGCAAAGGTAAACACGACTATAAAAGCAATTTCACAGCATCTGCGTAGGAGAATGAGTTTGTCTTGAACCACAGGAGCCACATATTGTGTAGAAATAAGTAATTTTCAAGACTGTTGTAACAGTAATAAAAAAAAAAAACAGAGCCTCATCAGAAACATCTAATCTAGTGCAAAATATGAAACCTTTGGGGAATAAAACAGAAACCCAAACTCCCCCGCTTCACTCTAACAAATGCACACAGTGACAGCTCAATATTGTCTTTCTTGCTCCCATGTTAGTCTGAGCGTCAAAACACGGTGAAATGACCTGACAGTGTCCTCTTGTCAAGCCCTAAGCTGCCGTCCAATTATTATTATTAATGAAACGTTGATGGCCATTCACTAGCTTAACCCTACTGCCTTTGTACTGATTGGAGACTGTTTGGAAACTGTAACATACAATAAGTACTGACGTTTTCTAATATGGAAAACCACTGTACAAGTACAAGTCAGTATGTTCCAGTACAAATCTGAACCAAAGGTGAATAAAGGGAGAGACAGAATGTGCGTAAATTGAATATAAAAGAGATGAAACAAGCTGTGAGAAGGAAAAAAGCTAAAATACACAAAATGAAGACGCTCTGCATAAAATTGCTGCCATTTTGTCATCTTCATACATTTAGTACTTCGCAGTTTGTTCAGATTACTGCTATCAGTCAGCGAGGCGTGGGTGACACTTGTGGAAGTGTCATTTCGAGGCAAACCAATTCACACAGAGGAGAGAAAGACGATAGGGGGGTGCATGTGTTGGCTGGATACGAGGAAGAAAGGAGGAGACACTGATAGTAGGACAGAGACTGGGCCCTGGCAGAATAGATGCAGTTTCCTCTGCCACACAGCAGGTCACTCCACATCAAACAGTGGGCAGCTCCGTTTACCGCTGCCAAATAGAGTGATGGGCAAGAGCACAAAAAAGCTCCCTGGCTGCATTAAGCACAGACACAAGATTATGGTTCAATTACAAGTCATCAAACCGTCTCCAGCTCCAGTCCTCAAGATTTGGCTCATACAGGATCATTTTAAAAAGCAAGTTTCAGCCTCCTTCCAGTGATTAGCGGAGCAGACGGACTAATGCTGCTTCTAATGATGAACAGCAGCCCTGCGGTGCACAAAGTGGAGCTCTTTGTTCTGATCATAGTGATTTTCTTACTTAACCACAATTTTAAAACACTAAGTTTGGACTAATAAAGACGCGAGAAAGAAGGAAAGCTGGCGCTGGAGGACACGTCTGGGGATCACTAGAGTCATTAGTAAACATGATGGGAACAATAAGTGCGCCAATTTAACAATGCTTGTGTTGGCAGAAGACGATTCAGAAAGCACCGAACTCACCAGAGTTTATGTTTCACTGTGGCGAACAAAGGTCCACCACATGGTGGCAGTAGAGGACAAGTCAGGGAATCAACAAAGTCAGTTGGGTTCAACTTCAGGGGACTTTGAATACGTTTCAAAATATCAATTCATCCAAATGTTGTTGAGATATGTGAGGAGGGTGATGGACTGACACCAACACGCCTTGTTTCCATCTGACCCGTTCATTGTTAGAATTACGCTTCTGAAAGCTGCATAAGCTAAATGTATTCCATAATATAATCTGATCTGTTGAAGCCTCATGTGTGTTGTTTCAACCCTCTGTCCACTTGACTCACGCTTGTAATTGCAAAACATGTTTGGCAGGATGGACAGATTCGAAATCCAAAGTTTGCACTCCATCAGCTGAGACAGGTCTTAGTGGAGCTTAGGTAAATCCCTCCATGTCTTGAGATTAAATTTGGGGCTTTTCCCAACTTCACTCAGGTACAGAACTTATTTGGTATTAGATCAAGGAGCAGCTCAGCCACCACAGGGCTAATGTTCCAGTCTACATCACCATCTATAAAGGAGGTTCTGTAACCTTTATTCACCAAGACGAGGTCAAGTGGTTAGCGCTTAATTCAGGCTAATCAAATTGTGGCGTCCTTGCATTCAGTAAGAGCAGAGTCCGGGCTGTGTGTTGTCTAAAGCCCCTGTGGGGGACTCGATGGTCAGGGCCAGCCTAAAAAGTTTTATCTCTGTTTCCAGCAGATGGATTGAACAGCACGAGGATGATAAACAGGCTGAAATGATGGATGAGAGAGTGAGGAAGATCTTTCAATCAATCTGTCATCCGCAGTTCCCCTATCACCTACGGGAACAGGACTGATGTCACGGTCGATACAGGCAGGCTTTTGTCATCGGGAGGGAGGCGTGTGTGTGTGTGTGTGTGTGTGAAGAGGCGGTTTATGCATGCACAGTACCTGCTTATGTCAGAGGGTGGCATAGGGTATGAATCTGTTTGTTTGTTTTCTCTCCGCGTGGTGGAAATTTGAATAGTTGAGGTGTGTGAGCGTGCTCGTGTGTGTGTGCGTGTGCGTTCGAACGTGTTGTGCTGTCGTGAAGTTAAGTAGGGAAACTGTCACCATCTGCTGCCTGGAAAATACCCGCTGACATTACACATCAGACAATATGAACGCTCACTTCGGCAGTTGGCTCTGCGAGCGCACTCCTAATCCAAAACATGTTGGCCTGTTTGATCTTATGTCGTTCATTTCAACTCCTTTGCAAGAAGATCAACACCTCTTGAGCTTCTATTATATAGATAAACAAACAAACACTTTTAATTTAGTTGAACAGTAAAGGACTTGATGCACTTTGACCCCCTGGCACACTGTCCCGGTTCACTACGACACTGTGATCAGACTCATTCAGGATCAGTCCGACGCTAAGTGGAACATAATGGCTCGGAGAAGCTCCTAACTGCCCGTTTCAGGAGACGAAACCAGATAAACTCAGAATAATGAGCTGATTTACAGACTCCTAAGATCCTGGTCTGAGAGGAAAAAAACACAGTCACATCATGTTGGTCAGTAGACCGTCCACATGTTTTATGGTGACAGCACATGTGTGTTAGTAATCCACTGCTAATAGCCAGATGTTGTTATGACATGATAATGGCCTACTGAGCTGAGCAGCCGGTGGAGCAGGGCCTGTAGTACTGATTCTAACAACCCGATAGCAACCATTAAATAATATTTAATCCATCAGTCCTCTAATGAATTGTAATCTTGACTTGACTTGACTTGATCTAATTGTGATCAGAATCCGCTTTGGCATTTCCCCGGGTTTAGGAGAGCTTCACTGCCTCCAATAAAGCTGCTCTCAGCTATGTCTGCCTTCACAATAGCCTTAAAATATTCAGATGTTTTCAGCTTTAAACCTCTTCTCGTTGTCTTGGGTTTATAAAACTGAAGTAAATGGCCACCAATCCATATCTTACATGCAGCAATACAGGAACTGACAAAATGAAACGGCACATCCCTTTAATACAAAAACAATTTCTCTCCAAGATAGAAAAAAACAAAGCAAAAACACACATCCGGCTTTTCCCAAAAATGAAAGTAGACCTAAATGGTTGGAGGTATTCCTGATGTGGACCATACCTCATACTGTAGATCAATACAGATTCTAAAGTGCACGTATTGTGCAGCTCAGAGATTTAATGCCGCTGCAGCTCGTAAGCAGTCTGGGAGAACTTGGCGCGTTCATCTCAGCAGCAGGAACCCGGCTCCAGAGCGCTGCTGGGAGCGACGCCAGAGAGCAACATTGATTAGCAACATTTTCACTTTTCTTCCAACTGATTCTTCTCCGTGCACACACATATAAACACACACACACACACGAGCGCGCGCGCAACCAGACAAAAACAACCCCAACATCCAAGGTTATTGCAGGTTTCTTTCAGCTCAATATTGGCTGCTGCACTCCGAGTGAACAATGAATTTTTCAAGGCCTTGTATTTCCCGCATAAAAACAAGAGCTCTGTTTTTTTTTTATTTTATTTTATAATTATTTCCTTTACAGGCTTTGTGAGATAAGAGAATCTGAAGGACTCACTTGTCTTTCAGCTTGAGATCATCCCTGCTGCTCCACCCAACATTTAATGTTAAAGTGAGAAAGAAGGACAGGTGTTTTTTTTTTTTCAGGTTGATTATTTTTCTTAACTTAAAAGCATTTTATTTATTAATTTTTACTATATTTATATTTTCTCATGTTTGGAAAACAGCTCAGACATTCACCAGGGAACAGACTGGCAAGTTTGGCAGTGGAATAATGCTGGAGTAGAAAATGTACATTTACCTTTTTCACCATTTTTACAAAGAACTAAAAAAAGCTGTTTGATTTTAAGCCTATCCACTTTCACTAGGAGTGATTCATATAAATATAACAAACGTTGCATGGAGCTGGTGAGCAAAGCTGATGCCACAGCTCTTTCCAGCTTTACTCTTAGATAAGTGGCCGCTGCTAATAGCTTCATATTTAGTGAAGTATGCAGTTTGTGCCACTTCTGCAGAATAGCCACAAGGCTGTTACTTGTTAATTGGGTTTCGCTTCATGAAATATTGCTTAAGCATGTGTTCGGTTTGAGTTTAGGAACTCTTCAGGCTCATGCACAGTGAGAAATTCGGGGTCTGATCAATGCCCCGGAGTGTTTTAGCTCCTGAAGCTGCCTGCCCAGCGCCATCATCTCACATTCACAGAGGTATTACTCAAGCTAATCTGCCTTGTATTAGCAGCCTCATTGTTTGCCTGCATGTCAGCCACATTGTGGGCGGCTGTGGCACCTGAGCCACAAGGCAGCGAGATGCAGGTGATTAATGCTCACCGGACAGAGCTGGTAATAAATAAACGAACCAGCCGCCCAGTTGTCCGTGGAAGCAGCGGGTGCCTCCTGCCATCTGTTGTGGAAACAAGTTCGGGTTCTGCATGTACTGTGTGTTGACATCAGCGTGATTTGAGGCTCTGTAGGGAAGTGACGTGGAGCGAGTTTGTGTTTCAGCGCCGTCCTGCCTGTCACACGTGTCTGTGTGTTTGGATGTCAGTGACCCTGGCGTGTCGTGCACAGATGCACTGCATCCCAGCCAAGCAGGTGGTGTTTAAAACAGCTATTGCAATGCATGAGCAACATAATGGATACTCATGAATGCTTCTGACGCAGTGTTTCGGGATATTTCCAAAGACTTCCAGCCACAAATTTGTGTTTTTTGTAAATGTTTGATTTTTTTCTTGTCATTTATTATCTACAGTTCAAAAGACAGATTAAACAGATTCACAGCTAAATGCATAAAAAACACCTGCAAAGACTGGACAGACAACACCACCTGGTGTTTAAATATGTAAATTACTGTCACTATTACATGTTTGTTACCTTGTGCAGTCGGAGCACTTCAATAAAGAGGCTTCCGGTTGTCCTCAGAAAACCTAGGACAACACTGTAACACATCTTTTTCATCACTTACTACACAGCAGCACAATCAGTGTAATGATTATCTGCAGATTTTAAGGACACTAAGATCAGTTGTTTGCATATTACATTTTCTGGGGACGTTCAATTATTTTAATTTAATTACTTTTAGCCCAACTAATTCTAAAAGGATTTTCATTCATTATTCTTGTCAGACGCTTAAATCCGACACAGATATATAAAAAAAAAACAACAAGTTTTTCCACAGACAGTGATTAAGACAAACACCCGATCTTATGTTGTGAGTGTTTGAACCATTCTCAATGCGATTGGTTCCACCTGCCATGAAGAGATTTACAAGAAGAGACGATGAGCCATGTTCTGGTTTTTTATTCCACTGAGAGAGTGAAATAAAAAAATCAATTAAAAAAAAAACACGAGCTCTGTGTGTGTGTGTCTGTGCGCCAAGAAGATCCGAACCAAACATTAAGATGATTCCTTTTTTATTCAAAGGGGAATAATATCTCATTTCCCTAGACCACCAATGCTCACTTTTACATGCCAACAAGTAAAAGTTGGCCTGGTTTACATACTGTATGTTATGTACCATTAAAATTCATATTGCAACACATTAATACGTGTTTGTGAAGGAAAACGTGTAGAGAACTTGCAGAGAACTTCCTAATTCATCACAGTCATATGAACAGTATGTTTTATACATAACATACAAGGAGCACGAAAAGTTAGTTCACACAGCTTCTGTCTTACATACACACACTTAATACTTGTTAGTTGCACATACAGTACAAACACACACACGCACACACACACACGCACACACACACACACACACACACACACACACACACACACACACACACACACACACACACACACACACACACACACACACACACACACACACAGATTTGGTCCCAAACAACCAGTTTATCTGGGGGCTTTACTGGTACAAAGGCAGTTATTTGTAATAGTCGGTATCAAATTTAAAATAAAAAAAGATGTCAGACGTGTAGAATACAATCTTGGCTTGAGATCACCGCGCTTCTTGAAAGTGGATGCTAATTACAGGGATTGTTCTCTGAACTTAGATTTGTTTTTGCTTTTCTTCTTCTCTTTGTCAGCCTCAAAGCGCAGACACCTTTTCTGAACAATTGAATCCCATTACACAGAGCTGGCTTTCCTCACGACACATACAAAAACAATGGATAACTCAGTCAGTGTTAAACCACAGGCAAACACATTCTCACACAAAAACAAATCCACATGTCTAGAGAGAACACTAAACACTCATTTATAGTATATTACATATTTATAACGTGAGCGTAACATGATTAACAATTGCACATAATTGTTGGCTAAAATATTTAAATGATACAAGAAAATAGTACAATTGGCATTGTTATTAAAAATAGATCCATATTTTAACGAAACTGCACATTGGCTATTTTTTTTATCCTTTACAAAACGGGGACATGTTTTCTTGGAATAAAAAAATGTAAGAAAAGAAGATTAAAAACAAAAACAAGAGAGTGTACGTGTACGGGAACATTAGTCTTAAAACAAACCCTTGCTTTTCTTCAGATTCTTTTGCTTCCAGTTTGGCAGGGCACTGAATTCAACGCGACTCATCTCGAGAAGTGTCTGCAAAACACCAAGGTAAGACGACAAATGTTTATGGGCAAAGTATGGTAATAACAAATTGTGTTTATCCTTCAGGAGCTTATACTAGAGCAAACTGCTTCAGCTGTCTTAGGTTAGTAAGGTGCCTTCTACAGATCAAGGTCACTTCTAAGTATTCCAGTATTCAGAACTGAGGTCACTTGCCAGAAAAAAACTGCACCTTATCCAAAGTGCATACTGACTATCTTTGTGGATTTTCAATATGCATTTCAATACATTTCAGTCTGTCTGGAGCCCTCGGTGTAGCTTAAAAAGAGTCTGATGGTGCGAATAGGCACTGATGTACTTTGACCTTGAGCTTCAGCTCTTATGTCTTTGGAGGTTGGCTTTCAACTCTTGGCTCTTTGTCCACCGTCCACACAATCCTTCTATTCAATCTGAGGTCCATTTTCCTCGTACAGCCTTGTCCAGGAAGATTGGCCACAGTCTCATGGGCCTCAAACTTGTTTTGCAACTTTGGACATCAAGCTGCTCAGACACGGTTTTATAGCCTTTAGACTAGCCTTTTAATATGCTAGTCTCTAACTGTCTTTTTGATCTGTTCAGACAATTCTCAGAGTGAACGCACTTTTCTCTTTACATACTGACTGAAATATCACTATCACCCAATTATTTTTGATCTTTTCTAGGGGTAACATCATTTTTGAGCATGTTACTTTGAATACTATAATATTCTCTCTATTATATTCTTCACAGGTTAATAGTGGTGTCTTCTTGCCGATTTTGTCCAACAGTGTCCTACCTTGAAGTCCTGGTCACACAGGTAGTCCTCCAGGCGTTGAGGGTCCACTCCCTCTGGCGGTGGCTTCCTCGTCAGCTCCTCAATGGAGTACTGCTGCTTACTGAGCTTAGACAGAGCCTCCTTTACCAGGATTACCTTGTTCTTTGAGCTCTCCATCTGCATACGCACATACATGGAAAACAATGAAGCAGTTTCCATTTGTCTTAATGTCCAAGCTAGAATTATACATGTTACATAACAGATTTAAATAGAGAATAGATAAAGTGATTTTTCCTGTAAGGAAGGATAACTGTACTCCTGAATTTGCTAAAGATGAAATAAACATTTCAATCCCAGACCGTGATTGTATTTCTCTCAGGGCTCAGTTGCACTGTTGTCTGTAGTATTTCTCTTCTATATTTGTTCTCTCTTTACTTTCTTAAATCTAAATGATGTTATGCTGAATGCCAGCAGACAGATCTGCAGGGATCCCACTGTCAGCCGCATAGCTGGCAGCAGCACTTCCCAGTCTAAGCCAAAAGCACGCTTGTGGAGTAAAAATGGCATTAGAGAGAAAAAAGACAGATGTCCTACCTTCGAAGAAATAGTGCTGTCCTTCTCCCAGTATGGGAAGATGTTGGTGAAGGTAAGTGGCTCACAGCCTGCTAGGATGAGATAGGCCAGAGGGGGGCGCCGAGGACTTTTCTCTGAAATCAAATCATAACACATCATTGAGTCAACAAGGAAAAATTAAATGCCCTAGTTCTGATGTTTTTAAGTCCATGTGCAAATTAAAATATTTACAGTATGACAAGAGTAAAGTGCTAAAACTGTAGCAACAGTTCAACATACAGTTTTATTTTGTTACTGCCTCATGACTGTAGATTGAGAAATCAACACAAACACAGTGAACACAGGACTACACAACTCATTTTCAAACTTTGGAAAAGTAATCCAGGAGGGCACGTCTTATTAGATAAAAATCTTCAGTAACTCATCAGTTATTTAGCCAAAATGCTTGTATGTGACCTCTGACCTTTGCAGTACTGCAACACTGTCTCCATGGCACACTTTCTCTCATTGTCCCAGCGCATCTTTGCAGAGCCGGTGCACTGGGTGTCTTCAGGCTGCCAGCCCTGCCACAGGTACACCTCCATACGGTTATCCAGCAGAAACAGGGCTGGAGAAGCATTAGCGTGAGAATTAGCTAAGACAGTCAAGCACTTACTGCATGCTCTGTAGCATAAAGAGGTAATATAGTCCAGGTAATGGCTGGTAAAGGCCAGCTAATGGTGTCCTAATGGCCAATAGTGAAGTCTGTGAAAGAGTGTTTTATACTTTTGTTTAGCTTTCATAAGTCCAAAGTTCAAACAAGAATCTTAACAGTTCCGCTTTTGTATTGTGCTTCTTTGTGTGTCCTAGATGAGAAACCTATCAAGACTAAATTCACTATGTGTGCAAACAAACTATGCATGTAAAATGTCTCTGATTAAGGATGAATCTGAAAAACAGAACAACCACTGTATTTTACAAGATGAATCTCTGAAGTGAACAAATTATTTTGATGAATAACTAACTCAGGGGGCAAAGCTACAAAATAAAAGTTGGATTTATAGCCCAGTGACTGAGATCTGACATAAGATAGAGATGTTGTTTTCAGTAAATAAATGTTGCTGTAGATAAATTACATTTCGTATATCTGCTTTGTCAAACAAGAACCAGACACTATACAGATATATTACTAATCCAGTAATGACTCTGACCTATGATATCATCAGAAATGTTTCTACATTGATCTGTGATCTAGAAAAATGGGGGCAGTTTAGTTTCAGACATAGAAAACGGGCCAACGATAAAACAAACAGCTTTGTTATTGCTGTGTGGTACCTGGCTGTTGTGTGTTGTAGAGATTCTCCTGCAGGAACGGCATTGCCATAACTCCTTCTGTCACCCTGGCGGGATACAGCTGCTCCTCCCCTTCAAACACCCCAGAGCTGGCACTCAGCCGGAACAGCCGAGGTGTGTAGTTGTACTTCCCTGGATCTGCAGACAACACACACACACACACACACACACACACACACACACACACACACACACACACACATCTCACCACCATCAGCTAACACACTAAACAGAAACAAGCATTAATTAACTTTCTCGCTAAGTGGTTTTCTGTAGCAGGTGAGGACGCACCTTGCAGCATACAGTCATAGGCTTTAGTGTCCTGTTGGCCCAGACCCTTCATAAACTCTGAGGGTTCAGCTCCTTCTTCTACCTCCTCAACTTTCACACTGCTGGTGCTAGTCAGACCTAACTCTGAGGGACATCTTAAAAAAAACAAACACAGAAAATTGTTAGTCTGGCACAGACATATGTCCATCATTGACAGCCTCCATCGGCACGACTTACCTCTGGGTTAGCTTGTCCACGGTTCTTTTAGCCACCTGCCTGGCGTTGGCGTGTGCTTTACAGCCATGCCACAAGTAGAGCTTGCCTTTTGCAGCGTTAAGAAGCACAAGGCTGACACGTGAACGCAGACTGGAATGCTGGCAGGCCACCTCCACAAGCAAGGCCTCTACCTCTGTTTCACCGCGGGCACAAAACAACCTCCAACCACCTGATGTCAGACATTATACAGGAAATTTGAAAAATTCAGCAGGAATACAAAAAAAAAAAAAAAATAAAAACATGGAAAAACAGAAGGTGTTTTCTAACCTGTGTTTCTGGCACAATCCTCTCTACTGCCCTTGTGAATGATCAAGCCACCCTGGAAGAGCTGGAGAAAACATGGGGGCTCTTTTCCCTGACTCACCAATACCTACAGAGAAAATCAAACAGATAAAACATACATTAATATGTTATTATGTGTTTAGACAGAATGAATAAATTCATGTATGGGTGAATCAAGTGTTTGTTTAGCTAAGGAGGAAACTTAGCTAATGTTTCCAACGTAATGCAGCAAAACAGGAAGTATGCCCCTCAGAAAACTAAATGTTATGGATTATATGCTACTGTGATGAGCTGATGCTCACTTGTGACCCTCTGTGGCTGCCGAGCTCCACTGTCATGAGAGCCGAGGTTCCTTTCTCACTGATGCTGGAGTGACGGCCCTGCCAGAAAAAACAGGCAGTCCTCTCTCTACCAGGAGCACCGGCACTCAGCTCCCCGGGTTTCTGTCGCTTCCCCACTGAGAGAAAAGAACAGAAACACACTAAACCCACTTCTGGACTTCTGTAACCCTAGAACAAAAACTAAATACAGTGATCTTTCAATCCTTTGAGTTAATTTAGCATTCCTCCACACTTTTTCAGTTATGTGATGGCTGCCACTCATACATTTGTTTACCTAATAGACATATTAAGGAAGCAAATTCAGACACAAATGCCTCTTGCCAGGTTTCGCAATATTTTCAAAGCATCCAAACTTCCCGCTTTCACAGTTCTACTGTTGAATTCTTCAGGCTACTTCTGTGGAAAACGCATGACTCACCCAGTGTGGTGATAGAGTACTTCCAACGGATGATGTAGGCGTCACCCTCATGTAATTGGCCCAGGCTCTCTTGAGGCAACTCCTCTTCACTGTGCTCTTTGATGTGCCAGGCATCCACAGCTACCGTAGATAACTCTGCCTGCCTACCATCCTCTGTTCTCACTAGGCCATACCCTCGCTGGACATCCACCCCCTCCAGAACAGTCTTTACAGGCTCAGGTTCATTGTCCAACAAGGTTTTGGCATCAAATGGCTGCAGGTCAGAGTCAAGGGGGGAACGTACAGTGGCGCAGACTGGACTCTGAAAACACACGTTTTAAATTTGTTACTTCGCCCAGTATATTCATTAGTTGAAATGCTATAAAGGAACTGTTTATTCTTAATTCACTTAAGAGAGACAACTATAGGAGAACAGATAAGAAAACAGGAACTAACTAACTAACTAATTTAGCTGTCACAGATTCCTAGATTGCACAAAGGCAGAATCGCCACTAATCATATCTTGAAAATGCAAACATGCCACTATAAGTTAAATTTAGTCTACCTTGATTTCCTCAGCTTGAGCTGCTTCCTCTTTCTTTCTCTCAGCCCAGTCCAGGAACTTCTCTCTGAACAGGGATGTCTCATTGTGCTCTGACAAACGACCGAACATAGCCCAGCTTGGACGACCCTCCCCCTTCCTGCATATCACACACAATCATACACACTTAACTTATCACAAAAAAAATTAATAAATAAAATCTTCTCAGTGCAGCTGTACTGGTGAGATTAAACCACTAGGGGCTACAATAACACAACCAACAATCTAAGAATTGCTCATGTTGCTCATTCATGTCCACCTTCTGATCTATATAATATAAAACTGAATTCATTAAGTTCAAGCAGGCGACCATAATGACTAAATGTGCATCAGTGGTTTTCCTTTACCAGTCAGTTTACTGCTATGATAGTGCTGGGGATTATTATGTGATACTCACTGAGGCACATCCTTATTCGTGCAGGAGGCATCTAAAGGGTTAACCCTGCAGTTGCTGTAGTCGTAACTGCCGCTGAAGAGCTGTTTTCCGAGTTTGACTGCTACTTTTCTGTCACTCAAGGGTACATCTTTTCCATGCCACACATAAACTTCACTGCCAAAGTCAAACACTAAGACCTGGTGTGAGGAAAAAGAACATGGAGAAAGTTTAGGGTGTTATTTTCAGACTTAGTCATATTTTCTATTTCATGTTAGCACACTTTCCCACACAGTTGCCAGGTCATTAGTAGGTAGTGGTACTACCTCTTTAGAGTCCAGCAAGGAAACACTTGGGATGGAGGCCCAGGCATCTTCATGCGGTACCAGCTTGTCTCCCTGGAGTCTGTACACCCCATTAGAGTCTTGCACCCCACTCTCATACAGCTCATCCTCCTCCGGCTCCCCTGCCCCTGTAAAACACACACACACACGCATATAAAAAAGCAGCGTAAGAAAATGTGCAGCATGTCAGCTAGCTGAGGTTTTATAAATAATCCTTCAAATGATAAACCAAGCTTCAAGCCTCTGAGTTAGAAAGTATTCATACAGCTGAGGAGAGCGTGTGCATGTACCTCTGTATTTAGACTTTCCTCCCAGCAGGCTCCAGAACTCTTTGGCCCATTTGCTCTCAGTGTTGATTCCTTCCTCCAGTACCGTCACCTGGGGGGCCTTACAGCCAAGGTCCCTCTTGGCCTGAACAAAGGAGGCCATCTCCGATGCCTGGTCAGGGAAAGTACATTGTATTTCATTATATTAGTTAAAACGTCAGTTTCAGGCTCTAAACATTTTTTTCTTTCTTGCAGCATTCAAGCATGACTCTTTTTATTCTATGACTCTTTTTATTCTATGTGTTAGGTTTACTAACCTTAGCTTTCTCAATGACGTTAGCAAACTCTCCGGTCCACATGAAGCAGTGTTTTGGTGTTATCAGAAGAAAGCAGTCGCCACTGTTTAGCGAGCAGGCTGTGGGCTCCACCAAGCGCACCTGGACATGCCTTCGACCTACAGACAACCCCAACAGCATTAATCTAAAACATTAATCAATCATACAGATCTGTAATCATTATTGTGGCTCATTAACTTAATATCTTAAAAACTACCACTATCAGTTAAAGGTGATAAATGATCATACACGTCTCTGACCTTTTATGCGAATAAGCATGAGCTTGCTGAAAGGCAGGGCACTGTTGTTGGTCACAACATCAGTAGACTTTACACTGCGCAGGCTGACCTTGCGGAAATTTTCTTTGCTGGCGAGGCCTGCCAAGGCCACATCGGCCAGGTTG
This sequence comes from Anabas testudineus, assembly GCF_900324465.2. Taxonomy (NCBI): domain Eukaryota; kingdom Metazoa; phylum Chordata; class Actinopteri; order Anabantiformes; family Anabantidae; genus Anabas; species Anabas testudineus. The sequence continues at coordinate 9,424,352 of NC_046628.1, forward strand.
GAGTGTTTTGCCACTGGGTGGTGAAGAAAACAAGAATAGTGCAACAAATTCCAATTAATCCAGGCTGAACTAATGTGCTTTTAATGATCTGCCAACAACAAGTACAGACCACGATCAAAGCTTTAGACTAGATTACAAAGGACGTTTTTTTATCTTCTTAGTTTTTGTTTCTTGTTTCATGTGTGAAGTACTATGTAGCACATACTGTTTATGGCTGTGGTACTCACTTCCTCTTGTGTGAACTGCAAAGAGGTCATAGACTGGTGTGTGAATAGTAGCTATAGAGAAGAACTGAATATGCAAGCACTAGACCGAGGTGAAAATACACTATATTAAGTTGCATGGCAAATACAGCTACTTTAACCTTCACATCAGTTTCTACGATAAAGGTAAAGTTTTGTTTTCATACAGTGTTTATAATGAATACACTTGAGAACTAGGAGAAATGCAATTTTCCTACCAAAACTCTGCTGGAGTAGGTTGATCTTTTTGGCTTCTTATACAACTGCTGACAAGATTAGTGTCACTGTGACAGCACTGCAACAGTGTGACATGATGCTTTCTAACAATATAAACTAAATGTGATACTGACTACTAAAGTGATTTCTATAAACCTAAACACAACCTAACCAAACCTAAACAAACAGCAAAGAGCAACTTGTGTCAGTAAAATATGGGCGTAGTTTCCCAACAAGCTTAAGGAAGCAATCTGTGTATATACATATTTACAGTAACCAGGAGTTGTTCTGCTGGTGACTTTGTGTGTTTCCCATCTCTATGCGTCAGCCCTGTAATAGGACTGGGGATCTGTCCTGCGTATACTCATCCTCTCATCCAGTGTCAGCTGCCCATTCAACAGCACAGGCGGTATATTTAAAAGGGTTACTTGGGTGTGGTTTCTGTATGATTGGATGGGTGATTAAAATTGAGCTTGTTTGGAATTCCACTAAAATACTGACTCTCAACTCAATGAGTTTACTCTTGTGGAAGCTTGTCAGGAATACTACAAGACTCCCATCTTCTAATGATGTTTTGTGTATTCATTACATATCCTTTAAAGCTGTTGGACCGAATGTCAACGAATACCTGGGGAAAGAACCTTATCTACGTCATGATAAGGTTTAAGACTTCTTACTTCTCTCCACTTGGATCCTCTTGGTCTCCACTGTTGCTATGTTAAGTCTTTGTTCTGTGTAGACTTGCCGAATGTCATTGCGGGCAGCCAGAGCCCGCAGGGGGTTCCTAGAGCCCTGATTCCTCCGGGCTGGCCGCACTGCTCGCTTGTGTTCTTCTACAGCTGAGGTGAGCCTAAAAACATAAACAAAACAGTAATAATTTCCAATTCGATCAGCATAAAAACTGAAAATGAGAGGCCATTTTAGTGAGAGACCATACTTCAAATGGTTAAAACTATTTTAAAGACATGGAGTATACCTAAGATTAGGCATAAAATGGCTTTTTATAAACTAACTTTGGTGTATCTGCCTGGATCTGGCTGAGGTCCTCCTCAGTCACAACCACACTGTCTTGGAGTGTCGAGTGTGACGCAGATTTAAAGAAGTTGCCAAATGTCTCCTGATCGTCCAGGGTCATCACTTCTTTCTCCGTCTCTGCTGTCACCTCAATGGTGGACGTCTTGCTTTTGCTAATGCCTGACCCGCCCAGCATGTTAGGAAACAAGAAGGATGGAAAAGAAAATGTTACAATGAACTTGCTAATGATGCTTTTTTTTTTTTGCAATTTTGACAAGGACCACAGGAAGGTGATCCAGATATAAACTAAATGTACTAAATTTGAATACATCATAACTGTCATTTCTTTGGTGGTTCATCTATAAAACGTGATTTTCTTTTTAACATAACATAAAAACTTAAACAGATATGTGTAGGGTACAGTGCAGTGCATGCACAGTAGATCATAAACATCCTCATGAGTACCTAATTATCTCCTGTAAAACACATGCAGGGATTTTACCTTTATTGTGAAGCTTGTCAAGGAAAGACTCGAGCTTGTCAAGTCGTTTATCTCCTTCCACTTTGACATCAGTTCTACTGGAGATTTCTGAAAAACAAACACAGACCTGCTTTTTAAATCTAATATTAATATGTTGTTAACACTGAGGTTACTAACATTATCTACAAGATTTAAATTAAATATGTGTCACAAGTATTAATATACTTTAAATAGTGAATACCTTCCAGTGGTTTCACAGGTGTGGCATTAGACTTCTTGAGGAAGCTAAGAGGTGACTCTTCCTTTCCTGTATCTGACACAAGACCTGGTGAAACACAAACTTGTTTTTTATTTTTACAAATATTTAACTGTTGCCACAATGAACATGAATGACTTCTGTTATTTTACCTCTCTTGGCCATGCGTCCAGCCACAGTGAACTGGCTGGAGTCATTGGCTGCTCCTTTGCCTTTGTTCTTCCACTGCTCCTCCTTCTCTTTAAGGATCTTCATCCTCTCTGTCAGTGACATCTTGGGTTCCACATCTACATTGGACTTCTGTTGGAAATGAAATATAACATAAACCTTAATACTATTTTCAATGCAAGTCTGTCACTCTACTATGCATTTATTTCACACAGGAACAGTTACTATGACACGTGAAACTACTGAGCATGAGGATAGGGGAGAACACTCGTGATTAAAATTAATCGTACGGCTTTATGAGTATTCTGAAGGAGTGCGGCTTCTTCCAAAAAACAACAACCTCAACAAAAGTTTTAACTGTTAATCAAACTTTGTTTTTGAAAGAAGAAACAAGAAAAATGTTGAGTCTCCATAAGAAAAAACCAAACTACCATAACATTCCCCACCACTCAGCAGCACTTTCTATAGGTGATTTACTCCTGCTGCCATTTCTGCACCTGAACTCCACCATTAAAAATGAGTTAGTAGAGGTTTACTGGGCCCATTGGTCCCATTGGGCCCCATGAGCTGTGCTACAATAATTAATGATATGCCACTCCTAAATATTTGAAGCATTTTATGGCTCTGCCTGGGTTTTGTTGGCTGCCACCTTTTTTTTCATTGCTAATAATGCCCAATTCACTCGGTGTAATGTACCATGAGTGGTGATTTCCTTCCTACAGGGGGGTACACACAGCTTAGGTTGGCAAAATCAAACCAACCCTCACACTGTGACTACACTGGAGAAACAGAGAAAAAAATACAAGCAAAAAAAACAACCACTGTACAATGCACAAGACAATTGTTAAACAGCTGCTAACCAAACAAAGAGAAGCAGAAAGGGCATCACAAACTCTAAACGATCTAATCTTATATGTATTTGTGCATTTACTGTCAATTTATCTTAATTTATATATAAGACAACACCAGTACAGCTGGTACTTCATGAAATGTAAATAAATAACAATACTAGGCTTCCCATTATTAAATAGTTTGTTACAGCCATAAAGGAATTTTCTCTGCGGTGAACCATGGCCTGTGTGATCTGCTGACGGTCATGTTGTAACTCAGACTTAAACATTCACAGATGTCAGCAGCTTTAAAGAGAAAAAGATGTTTGGCTAAAGTGGTAAACTGCAGCCAGATTGATGTCAGAGTGGCATCAGAACAGGAAGAGATTACTTTAAAAACAAGTCTGCTAAATATGACATTAAATTGATGTTGATTCAAAAATAAAGGGTTATCATTTGCTACACCTTGGAAGAACTGTACTTTAAATTACAGATTCATGATTGTTTATCCCTACAACAGCAGAAACAACCAAATTACACAGTTGTATAGTAATTTTGAGGTTTTCTGAAATTACAGTCTTTCTGGTATTAGTGTATGAACAGTTTAAACACGCTGAAATGTAAATTTTATATAAATGACAGTGTAAATAGAGCTATAAGATATACTGGCAATCTGTACTCCACCTCTTGCCCAATGGGTATTGCTATAACCCTTACAAATAATCTATAATGCAGGTTTTGAACAAACTATGCTATAGGCCTGCAGGTAATTATTAGATTTATTTACTGAATAATCTGCCTTTAGAGGGCTGTCTTTAAATTGCTTGTATAAACGTTTACTGTTATATGAATTTTATCATATCATATGAGAAAAGAATTCAATCTTCACATTGTAGAAGCTGGAACTGGTTTGGAAATAAGTCAATCAAGAAAACAGTTACTCATAACTTTTTTTTTTTTTTACATCCAAATAATCTATAATTTTATTTCACTAATCTTTTTAGATTTTCTGTTTTATTTTAAAAGCTAACAAGCTGATTACCTGATACAATGCTGATATGCTAGAGGTTATTACACCATTCATAAAAATAAAAAATACAGCACTCTACTGAATAAAGAAATAAAATTCCTTGAACAGTCCTCTGCTGAGACACAGCAAACCATCACCTCCTTACTCTCTGCCTCTGACTCACTACAGACCACGGTAAAGGGACAACAGATTTTTCTTGGTACACTAATGTCAAACATGTTGCATGATGTGGTCAAATATTAGCTTGACATGAGACAAAAGTTCAAAAGAGTGCATTTAATCACATTGGCATGCACACAGAGACAGCATGCTGGAGCTGGAACATCAAAGTGAACTCTTGCTGATTTCATTACAGAGTATGTGATACATATTTGACATATGGAGTTGTTTCTGCATATACATGTCTTGAATGTAGAATGACTGAGGATGTGGAGTTTTTAGGCTTTTGTTTCAGTAACACTATTTCTAATTGTTCGTACACTTCAGTCTGTTCAGTCATGCTACAGTACAATACAAACTATACCAACTCAAATTGATGTTACCTCATACAGTGTCTGAAGCCCTTTCACACACTTGCACCCTGACACAGACCCTCCAGCTAACAACCCATCTCTGCAGTCAATCAGAGAGGGGAAATACCTGGGGCTGACAGGACCCCAGAGAGGATGGGGTGGGGGGGAGGGGTCTAGGCCTCAAACCCCCACAGGAAACCATTTTTCTCAGCAACGCCTTACTGTACAGTGTGGGCAGCCCCTCTGGCAAACCACTGACACTGAGGGGCAGCAAACCACATTCATGTAGTAACAGCCAGTGTGTTGACAGCTCTAATTTCTTATTTGTAATCTTTAGAGATTGACCAGAATGTTTGTTGACAATTAATGTCAATAATAATAAGTGATTAAGTCCATGCAAAGGGACATACTCACCCGGAGGGATGGGGAAAAGTTGACAGGCAGGTGTCAAAGAAAAGGGTTGAGTCCACAGGTGAGAATAGAGGAAACTGGAAAAATAGGTAAAAAATCGAGGGATAGTGGGAGGAGGACAAAAGGAAATTGAAATGATCAGAGGAGACACGGGAGAGAAAGCATAGCAGGGCAACATTAGACAGCAGCAGCCCAAAGGAGCAGATTCTGGCACTGAAGACTAATGAAGAGACATGGATCATTTAAAGCTCACATCAAGTTTGGGAGGATGGGAGAAAAAGGAAAAGGGAAACAGACTGTTTATACCAGAGGAAAAGGAGAGAGCAAACACCACAAACTGAAAGCAGTATATGTACTGTATGAATCATTGCAGTTTTTAACAGTAGCTTGTTGATTTAATTGGGATTAAGTGAAAATGCCACCACACATTGTTGGTTTTGCCAATAAATGCCTCCTTTCACTGCATTAGCTTTCCATGGATAAGTATGGCTAATTGGAGAGACTTGACACACACATCTCAACACACACAATGTACTGGAGATTATCAACTCATCTTTAGATTATTATCTGTAATACATTTTCTGGGAATCAACCCACCAGAGACAAAATTTCCAGTGATCAGCAAGAAAGTTAGGTTCTGTGGGGGAGCTGCAGTCTCAGTGTTTTGACTTATGGAGTGATGTCAGACTAGTGTTCCATGAGTCATCTCTGGAATATAAAACCTAAACATTTAGTAAATCCTCAAGGCTTTAAAAGCAAATTGTGGATTTTAAAATAATTTAGTAAAGCATAGTCTAAAATTTGTACCCTAATGTGATGGCAAAACTGAAGTAAAACTAAAACTGTAGTTTTTGGTTGAACACTGACTCAGTGAAACCATTAATGACTAACAATCATTATTTAAGACACAACTAAACCTCTCTGAATTAAATGTACAACAAGGTCTCACTTTACAACACAACTGTACAGAACAGCTTAGCAGGCGAAACAGGAAACATCTGGAGCTGGTTGGAGATGACCATGGTTCGTACCATGTATGTTACATTCCCTGGTCTCCCACATATCAACCAAAGAGCAACAACATCTGCTCCAGCTTGGCAGTGTGTGAGATAAAACAACATGCCTAAAAATGAAAAACCAATGGCCTCAAGAGATAAACGCAAATGTAACAAGAGCATTCACATGTAATAAATGCCTCAGAGCTGATGCAGACGTGGCAGCAATGCTAATAATTCAGCAGGCTATGTATTATCCCTGAGATGGGCCAATTTAGCAGAGCTCACAGCAGCCGCCACATTGCACAGCAGGTTTCAGACAATTCACAAGCACTAACTGCAGACTTTCTGGACCCTAGTTTAGCTGTCATTTATCCATGCTAGTGTTGAAGGACCGGCTTTTGTACCATTAATGAAATTACACTCAATTGTAATGGACTTTGTCTTAATTTATCATAATAAAAGCATCTAAAAATGTAAAATTCGCTCCTGTTTTCAATATTTAGTTGACTAAGTATTTGTTATGAAGTTGATTGTAAAGTGGCTTTTTCCAGACTAGAAGTGGATTTATACTAAAGGTTAGCTCACATTTGGATGAAGGATGAATCCAAACCAGAAATTCCCCCTGGCGACTTCTAGTCAAAAGATGCTTTGTCTAAGTAAATATGACATCACCTCAATCTTGGAGTCAAATGGGGATGTCCATGACCCACACATACCACAGCTGCCGTGGTATAACTGTGTACTTGCACAGTGTCCATGGGATGTTATTATACTGCATACTGCAGTGTTGTTTTCCATTTGAAGACTAAACAAGGGTGATCTTGTTTATATATAAGAACATGTAGAAACCTGCATGCACTTCCACCCCTGCTTTAAAATGTGTTAGTTATCTTTGCATGTGTCTATTAAATCTTCAACGCTGAGTCTATGAAGAATACAAAAGCTCATTTATAAAAGGAATTAAATATGAGATCAGGAGAAGAGAGGAGAGTGTGAAAATCAACAAAGGAAAGAGGTATTAGCTTGGAAGGCTTGCAGGTGTTTGGTCATGGTGTAGGATTTTATTTTTATAAGTGGAAGGTGTGTCCCTTGTTCTCTTTAGGAGGCTAGCTAAGCCCTGGATCTCTGCTTTTGGCATCACCACTCCTGAATCTGCTACACCCTCAAGCTCCTCTAACCTCACACCTTCTTGGCAGCAACTCAGAGAAATAAGCTTGTTCAGCAGAGGAGGAAATGTGTCCATAGCCTAACCCGCACTGAGAACTGAGGGGAGGCCTTAACATATGGCAGTACTTGCTCATACTGCCTGTTTACAAGTCTCAAAAAAACGAAAAGATGTTGTCATAGAAAAACAATGTACCACAATAAAATGTGTTAATTTTACTAACCCCAACTACTTAACAAAAAAAGACAATGTATCTCACTCACCTTTTTCTTCCAGGCATTTTCAGCATCATGGAGCTGAGTGAAGCGATCAGACAGTGGTGTCTGGATCAGCTCACATGGTTTAGCCTTCTTCAGTCTATTCTTCTCACCCTCTCCACTGGTGAAGATAAGACATATTTTCTGTGATTTTTCAAGGAGGCATTATCATGTGCATTTTTGACAGGCTTAAGACATAAGTCTGGGTATTAAAGATACTTTAATATCTGCTATGTGATGTCTCTAGAGTTTGCAGAACTATGCTCAGGTTTTAATACTGATCACTAACACAGTCATGTTCATCTGTTTGTCAGCTTTAGTTAAAAGCCATAAAACAGCTATGTGCAAAACATCAGTGACTTACTTTTATGCTTTTCTGTATTATTTGATATTTCTGATATTTAACATTATTTATTTCCATTTCTTTGGCTAGACAAAGTGCCTTTTGACATTATACTGTAAGTACATCCAATGACCTCCGATTGAATGAGGAGCTCAGACTTCCATCCAAACTGCTCTCCAAGTCGTCAACATCATCAGACGCCATGGAGATGTCATCATGTGAGGGACTCTGCAGCTCCTCAAAGCTCCCTCTACTGCTAGTGCTGCTTTCCTCCCTCTGTTGTCTGTCACTGGTGAAGGACTCTCCATCTGGGATATCTTCAGTTAGTGACTGATCCTCATCATCATTTTCTCCGTTAATCTCCTCCTCCTCCTCCTCCTCCTCCTCCCGTTCCTCTACATCCTCCTCCACCATCTCTTCTTCGCTCTCTGGGTGGCTGAGAGTGACACTGCTTTGTTGGGCAAGGCTGCACTCCTGCATTGAGCCCTCACTGTAGTCCGACTCAATGCTAGTGGAGCGACTTTTCTTTAGGATTCCCTTGATACCTTGAGGTCCAGAGTCTTGGCGCTGCAGTGAGACAGGCTGGCAAGGAGAAGATGGAGGGGGAGAGGCATCTGTGTTCTTGCTGTCAGAATGGAGACTGGAAGGCTGATGCAGAAAGTGAGAAAGAGAGAAAATTTTATTTTTTTTTTACTACCAGCCATTATATTTATAATAACTGGAAAGATTCATTAAAGTTTCAATACTAAATGATTCTTTTTGTTATAGCATGTGACTGACCAGGCTAGTATTTTCCACATAAATGCTAAAGCCCTTTTCTTATTGGGTGCCTCAGAAATTTTAATGCACAGCCATATACTTTAACAAACGTACTGCTCCAACTACTACTATTACTGTTTTAACTGACTGTTGTTTTTAAGAGACTGGGGGTGAGTAGGTCAGATGAGCAGGATGGGGGAGGCGAAGAGACATAAAAGTAGTGATAACTAAAAGAAAAAAGAAGAACTTAATACTTAAAAAAGGCATTTGTTGTGTCAAGTAATGTTAAAGCGATGAGCAAACTGTTGTGCAGTCCAAACTAACATACATTAACTATTTTTGAGATGTGATCATACATGTAAAAGGCATTTAATAGCAATGAACTATATCAAAAGGCCCTTTTTGTTTGTGTTTGAAATGTTATTGCAAAGGTGATAAAATAGCAGCTGGTACAACAGCAAACCCGCTGACAGGTGAAAAGTTTAGAGGGAGTGCTGATTTAAGAGGAGTAACAGGAAGAATAGAAAACTGTATACTGCAGGTGGTATACTTAAATGAAAAACACCACAGCGCATAAGCGTGTGATAAATAATACATGCACATACTTTGAAATACATGTAAGGATCAGTTTAAGACGTGTGACACCAGATTTGGCTATTTCAATAGTTAATTTAAAGACACCTTTAGAGGAAAAACTGACCTTTCTTTCCTCTGTAGAGACAGAATATTCAATCTGCTCCTTTTGTGACGGCCCATCTGTGGCTTTGTTCTCCTCCATTACCTTTCCTGTATCAGTTTCAGGAAGGCTAAAATATCAGCAAAAAAAAAAAGAGACAGATAGTGGAAATAGAAAAAAGTTACGATTTTAATCAATCGTATAGGAAAATTTCTGACCAGTGGTTATGTCTATAAACAGTAACAATTTGCATTTATTAGTTATAATATGTGCACAAGGACAAAGAAATAGATAAGCACTTTAAATAAAATATCTAAATATAAAGTCTTTGGTAAATCTATAAATCAAGTCTCATATGTGGAGAAACTGCGTGAGTGAGGGGTGTGGGCACCTGTGTAAAACGTGACACAACACAGCAGGGATCACATTCTGATATCACCTGGACTTTGTACTGGGGGCTTGCATGATAAACTCTGGGTAAATCCCTGGGCCGTCTGAGCTGGGCTCACCCGAGTAATGTCTAGAATGTTCAGGATTCCAGTGCATGTCTGAAAGCAGCTTAAGTCTATAATTTGGTGCTCTATAATTAATGTAGGGGCCACTGAATGCAGAATTTGCATTCAGAATAGACTATAGCAGGTCTATGACCATCTCATCTGATCTGAATGTTGCTGACATTTGGAAGAATCCACTTATATTAAAATGTTTAGGTTATTGCATGCAGTTCAATGTATGTCTTCTAATACAAATTGTCAAATATCAAAAAGAGACAGGAGCAAACATATTTATGTCTTTAGCCTAGTGGTGCACAGTCACACACAGCCCAGATCTTTACTACAGTGGTCACAGTGTAAAGTACAGTCTGGATCTCACTGCAGCAGCTTTTAACTTCAGTCTGGTTTGCATTACCATGGCTACCATATAGCCATTGCTAACATTCACATGGCTCTCAGTGTTTGTGTGTATCAGAGAGGGAGAGTGTGGTATTAAAGGCAAGATTTGCAGGTTTATCTGGTTTATCGCTGCAGCTGTTTACATCAATAGAAGGCTTTTCAGTTGCCCTGTAATTACCTATGTGCTCCATTGAGGCTCTGTGTGAGTGTGTCAGCTTGTTTCAAGTTGTTCTATTTGCTTGTGCTAAAGCAGCAACATACTGGAGCCCACAAAGTCTAATAAGCAAATAACCAAAATAAAGACTGCAAATTGTAGCAAGATGAATAAAATTGTTCATGCTGACAAAAAAATCTGTTTGAATCTGCTCACCAGGTAGAAGCTTCCTCCCTGTCGCTGCTCTTTAGCTGATGTTTTAGTTTGTGACCATGTTGACCAAAGTTTCCATCCTCTGTGCCCTCCAGGTCCTGCAGGCAGAGAGAAAAGCGGCCGTAGCCTGAAAGTTAGGACTGTGTTTGAAAGAACGGCCACTGACCTTGTTCACCAGCTGTAGAAAAAAAAAAATCTTGAAAAGGGAAGTGAATGAATGAAACGCTCCACGCCTCTACTTGAGCACAGCTGTTAACCCTGCAAATACTGCAGCTGAGTTCCTGGGAGGTTTAGTACTGTAGTAACTGATGAAGCAGGGTGTTGGTGGAAAGGACCAAGTATTGGAAATATTCCCACTACTATATTTTCAAGTTTCCTGAAAGTAACCATTAGTTTTTCTTTTCTTGTTTTGTCATTGCCAGAATAAAATAATGCTTTAATGGGTTATTGTCTGACTTACTGTCCGTTTTAATAATCAGAGGAGATGGATACAGCATTGGGCTGTTACAGTTAAAACAATGTGAGTGGAAGCATATAGTTTCTTCAGATTTCTATGAATTAGATATAAGACTTGTTAATGCATTTTAAGGTCTTTTTTAATGAAAATGTCAAATTTTCATTAAAAAAGACCTTAAAATCTTATATCTTATAACACTTGAGAATAATCCTATAAAGACCTCCCTATAAAAAATTGTTCCATCTTAAACAAGGAGGATTTTAAATGTCTCACGTTACCAGTGCAAAACTAGGCAGACATTTTATCTGCATGTAGTGTGAACCATGCAGCTGTGTGGGATCTTTGTCAGTGTGTCAGAACACTTTCCCAAACACGGTTGGGTGACCTGGAGGGACCTGAAGATAAGTAGATCTCCAGCTGTTACAAAGGCAATGGAAATCCAATGCTATTTCTCATAAAATTACATACCGATGCTTACAGAATTAGAGGCTGGGAATAATGTATTTCTTCCTGTTTATATCAAACCATGAAATGCAGTCAGGATATTTAAATTATAAATGAAATGTATCTTTCCCTAGAAGTCTTCATGTCTTCATGTGCATACTGTAGTTTAGCCTCTATCCATGTTGGAAAACAGGCATACTATAACCTCACTCTAACTCTGTCTGTCCTGCTGGAGACACTGACTCACTGGCTGTCACCAGGCACTACAGAGAAGACATGAACAATAAGTGAAAAGGAAAGACAGCAAAGAGGTATCTGTCATTGTTGATGACTTCAAGTGAGACAACTTAGAAAAGCAGAAATCTAGGACATAGGGGGGATGGATAAAATTATTGAAGGAGAAGAAAATAAGGTAGGGTAACTGTAACCCTCTTTGTAGACTGTTGTTTTCCCAGCAGGTTTTTGGTTAGAGCAACTTGCTGCCATCTGGGTTCACTTGGTCACCCTTGGCAATGCTCCTGGTCTGTGAAAGCCAAGCTAGAACTGTTATTTACATCCAGTATCATGAAGCCCAACCACTTCTGAAACCTAAGCAGCCTGGGAAAATCAGATATGCTGTTGATTTTCAAGCACATGTGTAGATCTCCCATAGGACTGGGGGCATTATCAAGTTTTTGTTCCTGAGTACATCTCCTAGCTGTCTGGATTTCCCTTCCCACCACTGCCTTCAGGCCTCCATGGGCTGTGTGAGCTGAAGTCACAACTTTGGCCAAGCGTGCTTCCAGGTGCACGACAACTCAGTGCTGTATGGAACCGCTCAATTTGTTATTAATGGAGCACACTTCCAGAGGGAGGTTGAAGCATACACCAGGTGCACTGGAAAGGACTGTCAGCAAATCAGCAATGGAAATGAACAGAATTAACCATAGACTGAAGAAAAATATAGACATAGCATCTGTGACATCATTCATAAGCCAATAAAATGATCTTTCTAAGCTTGGATTTAGTTTATTGTGTGCTGTCATCTTGGCAGCTTTTGGAAAAATTACATATAAATTTGTGTAGGAAGGAGGGTCTTAGATAAGTCGAGGTGACACTTGTTAATCAGGCAAATGTATTTCCTGATTTACGACGACCAGTGCTTTTATAATATGGGCCTTCTGGATGTACCCTGACAAACAACAAAGTCTTTGACACAAGTATAACCATGTTAGAGAAAGATCACACCATGTAATAAAACACTTGAAACAAAACATATGGCAGATTTAAAATACCATACCTTAAAAAGAGACATCTTGGAAGTCACAGTGTGCTTGGCAGAGTCCACAGGCTTCTCGTCAACTGAAAAGAATATACATACACAAATACAATGATGGCTATGTTAACAATAGCAGAGAGAGTATGTTTAAAAAAAAAAAAAAAAAGATAACATGTTTGTTTTGGTTTGAGAGACCGTATATGGTCAGAAATACATTAGCTTTTTATATATAGACAATACAATAGCATATTAAAACAGACCTCAGTAGAGACAGTCAAACAGAAGTTAAAAGGTAATTTCCTGCACGTCTATAAACATATTCACACAAACTCCCACAAACTTTCTATTAGTCAAGATAAGCTGTATTCAAAAAGCAAATAGCTCAGTAAGTTGTCCACTAGCCTCAGACTCAAAAGTCTCAAAAGTCACTAGGCATCAGTGGCTCCAGTGACATCTGACTTCTTTATTTGGGTGAACATATTTACTTTGTGTATGTGTGCAAATGTGCAAGAGTGAAAATGAATCACTTTTCATGCAAGTTGTCTAATCAAAAACAGCACAGAGCAAATACTCTTATAATCCAAACCAAAGGAAATCATTATATTTAACGATGTTCCAAAACAACACAAATTTCTTAAGTCAGCACACTCAAATTACTTCTCTCACTCTAAATCTGCTTTTACTGCCTCGACATTGTGACATTTCAAGCCAAAATTGCCCTCTATCCAAAGAAAACAAAGGAGAAGGCTAATTCAAATAATGAAGTGTCTGACAAACTCCCCTTTATTAATGGAATAAAAACATTTTGTTGAGGCCTTATGCTACAGTTCTGATTTATGTATCCAAGCTCCCCTGCTGTCCAGAACTTTAAGTGATTCAGTTCAGATGATGAAACACTAAGCATTGCCGACTGATGATTCCACTCAGACTGAACTCTTACACTTTTGACTCCAGTCCAATCTTTTTTACATCATGATCCATCTGACATCCAAAGCAAGAGCAGGAGAAAAAAAAGAAACAGAGACAAGGGATGAGAAAACGTCCACTCAAGTTTACTGACTCTCCCATAAGTGTTTTCATCCATCTAACAAAACTCCTAAGCTGTTGAGAGCTTATTGGATGGGCCTCTGACCTTGTAATGGACAACAGAGTCTGCACATATGTTTTAAACAAGAAGCTCGCACAGAACAACACAGACTTCATCAAATCTGCATCTGTTTTACAGTAGATTTACAGAGTACTTACTTTGTAATCATTCTGCTTGCACTCTCTACTGTGTTAATATGAGCAATACAAAGTGTCCCTGTGCAGTGGAAACAAGAACCTAAATAAAGGCAGACACAATATGTTCAGTCTGAGCTAGTTGAACGTCTGCATTTATGAATAACTGGCTTGTGGGATAGCTGAATGGTCAGGGAAACTCTTGATGCGACCGTAGGGGCATTCTAGACTCCTGGCACTGACTCCTCTGCCAGCTTGGACAGGAAACACTATCAATGCACTCACACTCACATATCCTCATTTGAATTGAACACTGTTTCTTCCAGTTTTTATCGTGGTCCTCAGATACAATGATCTAATTATTTCTCTTCTCCATTGCCACTCTGGGGTAGAATGATTACAAGCATCTCAGTCAATTTTGCCAATCAATATTAGAATAAAAGCTAGGAATTATTTACACCAGTAAAAAAAGTTTTTTTTATTTAAAAGGTGTAAAGTCAATGATCTAATATATAATGTAATTCGGCAGCTTATAATCTATTTCAGCTCATTTCCTCTCTGCAGAACTAAACAACACGTTTAGATTAAATATAGTTAAATACTGAATAAGTAATTTTGTTTGGGGTTACTGTTCTGTCACCACTCCTCACTATCTTTCTTAGTTTTAGGCAGTATAACACTAACAAACACGCACACCTCACTCTCTGGCATGTAAATATGCACAACACAAGGCAGAAAGATCTACGATGCAAGCACAGAATCACATATAGGCAGGTACAGTCAACCAAATGGTAAAAGGAAGTAAATCAGTGACACAGACAGGCAGTAACAAAGAGACAGATGGACTGTGGGCTCAGGTGGCTGAATGCGAGTCACAAAAGCAGCCAGGGGGCCAAATGTAAAATTTGCTTAATGTCATCTGGCTGAAACAAGCTTCCAGTTTAATTACATATAATCACATTAGAGTCACTTGACAAAAAGCTAACGCGTGCCAAATATTAGGTCTACCTTTTTGTGAAAAAGAAAACCATCGCCCGAGGCACAATGATTACTTTAAATTAGACAGCGACCAAAACAGAGACAAGCACATCAGTAGATCTGTTTTCTTTCACTCCACCTCAACAACTATAAACCTGGTTGGAGATCTGACATCAGCCATGAGCTCAGTATTCCTTTAAAACTGAGTAATAGAGAGAACTTGCATGAGCTCAGGGATAAAGAAGTCTGTGGAACAATAGAGGATGTGAGTGTGGTGAAAGTGGAGACTTTGTCTTACCCTTTGGCTCCTCTGTGTCATCAGTTTTCAGCAGCCTAGGAGAGAGAGACAGAGACAAATGAGGTCACCCTCTAACACAATGAAGCGATGACAGGAATTATGTGGCGGTTACAAGTGACGCTTGCAATCCGGAGAGAAAATTTTGCAAAGACTTACTTGCACAACTATAATCCAAAAATGTACACTCAAGCCACATACAAAATGATGCAAGATGCCGCTGAGTTTGCCTTGTATGATCTGACAGCATTTACTCATGTTGTTCTTCTAATCTTGTGTTGGCAACAATATGACAGCGATGTCTGTGTAGTATCTGACAATAGCCACTCATCTCTAAGTAATGAGCGTTAAATATGGATGGTGACAGCAGCTGCCTGTGGAGTAGCAGCAATGATGTAACAGGAGGAGGGGAGAGGACTGTTTTATGCACAATAGAGAATCATGGTGGACATCTGGAAGGGGTCAAAGGTAACTGAAGATGGGAACACAACCCTGAGTCAAGCTGCAGCACTGAGTTCAATCCAGTATTTTTTAGATGGATGATCATATAGATTAAATGAATAAGTCTGATATTTTTTGTTTCTTTACCTAGACCCCATAGTTCACTTTTTGGAAGGCATTCATTGTAGGGGGTGGTCGTTATTACACAAGGTGGTAACCGTCTCTCCGTAGCAATCATTCACCTCATTCACCCTCTGACACACTACCATTGCTCTAGACATCAGGCTTGTGTGAGTGTTCTGAGGGATATGGAACATAAATGCACCACACATTATCACACTACTAAAATACTAATATCACAAAGTGACACTTTGTTTAAATCAAATTAAAATGTATACCAGTATTATCATGGATGGTATGATATGGCGCACCTTTAACTCAAAGTGTCACTCTCAGTTGATTACATGGAAACTGACAGAAATATACAATGGATTACAAGATGATGATGATGTAATCTGTGGTGGTAAGACTGTGTCATTGTCATCTGGGTAAAAGTACTGCTGTTTACACATCAAATGTTTAAGTCTCAGCTATGAGTGAGTCTGTTTGGAGAACTTGATCATCTTGGTGACTGATGCCACCTAGTTTCCAAACACTCTGCTTTAACCTCCTCTGCAACCACAGAGCTCAGTGACACTTCATCAACCCCACCCAAACTTTGACTGCTGGCTGGAAGGAAGGGACCGCACGCGTCGTTATGCTGCCACAACATCCAGCCAGAGAAGAACAGCTAAGTGGAATGCAGGGAGAGAAGAAAAAGAGAAAAACACAGAGTAATAGAAGTAGTTGAAGAGAGAAAAGCTAAACACACATTCAAATTAAAGCAGGGGAGCCATGAATCAAACACTTACAGCAAATGTCCTCACTTTCATTATGTTATGTAAAAACCCACAAAGCATTAAGTGACTGCTAAACAGCAAGAAAGGGAGTAAAATGACCTTATAGAAATATAATAATGACTGTGTCATGGCTAAAATAGTCCATGCTCTTGATATGCCATATCTTGGCAAGTACCCTTATATTCTGTAATCGTCAGATGTGAGCATATCCTGTAGGGTTTTTCACTGATTAGTTTGAATTCTACTGAACTACTGTAAAACAATCACATACATACAGTACCTTTACAGTGGTTAAATGATCATCTACTGTATTTTTACAAACAGTGCACTACACGTTTGCTGGTAAATCAGACAGTAGAGGATCTGTATTTTTAGATTCCCAAGAGTTAACTGTAAAAGGTCAAAATGCAGTCTTTTGGAATGTCATCCTTCAGCCATGACTTTACAAGAGGAAGATTCCTGTCTGTGTCAGATAAACCTGTTTACAGACTTGATTATCACTAGAACAGCTGAGTTCCAGTTTCCTTCTTGCTATTTCTGCTACACACAAACATGCTGCCTCTGAGGGTTCTGCAAATATGTGTGAAGCCCTAATCATAAAGGACATACAGTACATGTCAATCAAGTATCTATGAAAGGTTGTACTAATGTACAATTCAGAATGAGCTGTAAGAATCATTGGAAAGAACTAATTCAATCACCCTGCAGAATGTACAAATAAAATACTGTGTGGGACATCTGCTAACAAATTATTGGCTGTTAACAATAGCATCTACAGAGTTTTCTCTGCAAGATGGCACAGCTGGATTGTGACAGGGACCTAACGTCATAACAAATCCAACAAGATATCTGAGGTAGCTAATATGACAGGCATGTCAGACAAACACGCCAATGCGTCAATCCATTCTTGAACTCTCTACAATTAAACATTCAGGCCATAATTTTTGTTTTACTGAAAGAAATCCTCTCCTGTCTCTCCTCCTCTCCTGGTAGGTTAAGATTTTCTCAGGAAATCCGAAAGCATTTTTGACTATTGACCTGACAGATTATCAAGTAGAACACTTGATAGTGGAGACTTAATGAAACCTGCCATACTACACGTACTGTATGATCACACAAGGTATGCCTTTTCTAAACAGGCTGTCCATCAATGTTATCTATATATCTTGCTTCATTCAGTGCATGGCATGAAAGTTTGGCAATGTTCAAAAACCCTAGTCTTGCTTAAACTCTGCTCATCTCAGTTCCCTCTCTATCATCAATCCCCCCTGGCTATTTTTTCAAGAACAGACAAGTCTGGCTCTGTGTACACAGCAGAATCTCCAGGCTGATTACAGCGCAAACTGGACACGTTTTTCTGTATGCAAAATTCTCAGAAGAGCATTCCTGTCAACCAGTGAGAAACAATGCCAAGTCCTAATTCACAGATGTGTTAAACATATGAGATCCCCAGTATGTCTGTAAAGTGAAACAACACAAGCAACATGTCTGTCATCACGGAAAACACAGCTAAACAAATGTGGCAGTCATCTGCTTAGCACACATGGCCAATGTTAATAATGTCCATAATGGCATTCACATACCTCAAAAAAAAAAAAAAAAAAAAAAAAAAAAAATGCAGTGTGGGACCAATTGCATTAGGAGCCTGAAATAATGCAATAATCTAAGACTAAACTCTGAGATCGAATGGATATTTACCTTCCAATTGAAATTTATCCCTGAGAATTTAGCCTTGTTTCAACCTGTCTCAACATGTTTCAGCGAGTCTCTATGCAGCTTTGTGTTTTGCACCTCTGGACAACACTGTGATGATCTTGCACAAACAATGGGCAACAGCAGTGTGCTTTTAGTTGAATAAACTGAAATTAAAGTCAATATACTCACGGGAAATGAGACGACGTCTTTGAGGAGACAGTTTCTGATTTAGAGGATAAACTTGTGTCTGATTTAAGATGAGTGTTTGCCTCTTTCTCCTGTGCAGGTTCATCATCTCTGTGCTCCGCAGGTTCTGCTACTTTATTCCTGAGGCCCCTCCTGGTATATGTTTGCACTGATCCATTATCCTCATATTTTTCCTTTTCCGTGATTGTTGAGGACACTGTTTCGGACGTGTTGCCAATTTTTCTGTCCTTACGGACATATTTGGAGGAGAATTCATCTGTGTTGCCATAGCGTTCAGCAAGCTCCTTCCTTCTTTCTGCTTTGTAGCGTGCAATTCGCTCAGCCTTGGTCTCTAGGGCTGAGCTTTGCAAGGTGTCTATTCCATCCATTATGCAGTTCAATGGAGTTTAAGTGATAGGACTCAAGTTTGTCGATTTGCTGGTATGGTGTCCAACTCGGTTGCAGATCTTCTTTGACAGCAATGTCTCAATCCATTAGATACATTGCAGTGCTGTAAACAAAAAAGGAAGACATTAGTATATCATGACTGTAGAGTACAATTTCAGATGACAGGCAGTCTAAAACAGTAAAACTGGATGTACTGTGGTATACAGTTCTCCAGCTTTCATAGGAAACCAGCTCAGCAGTGGAGCACAAAGCCAGCCCTGCCCTACCCTACCCCAGCTAACACCCCTCATGTGAGAATGATGTCAGCCAACTCTGTTCAAAGACAGCCGACCACCGCAGTGAGACTCTCATATAACGTCTATTCCTTCAGCTCAGTGGGAGAGGGAGTTGGATAGAGGGAGAAGGAATGGGACGAAAGTGAGAAACACAAATCAAACAACATCTTCATACCATTTTATTTCTTACTTAGATAAGGTTTTGTGCCTGAGCTAATAATCCCACTTTGTAATAAATGTGTATTTATTTACTAATTACTACAAACACAATGCATGTCCTATGTGGGAATGTGCGTGTGTGACTGTGTTTGTCGTGTGTTTTTTCCACAACATTACTTTTCCACTGTGGTGCCAGAATCTATTACAGCCTTCAAGCTTCCTGTGTAACTGAAAAGTATAATCTGTTAAACATCTCCATTCCACGTCTTGCACAATAAAATGTGTGTTCTTTAATAACTTTAGACTTTTTAATACCTAGTGAGTTAAATTAAGGAGGTAAAAAAATAGGAGAGTTGAGCTCATTTTGTTCCATTAAGCATTCACAGAGCAGAAAACCACACATGGCTCGAATGCAAAGGTCTGATAACTGCATTCACTGAAATACATTGCCAGCTGACAACACCAATAAAAAGAAATTATGTGTGTGCTGGTTATGCTTGCTCCACTCCAAGCAAAAGGGCTTTTCCATAGACATTTCTCAGAGCATAAGTATGCTTACGATGCTTTGGGGCTTCTGTCAGGTGAAAGCCAAGATGAATAAAATAAGTTGAATAAAAGAAGGCATGTAAGTATCTTAGGCAGGGGCAGTTTCTCTTTTAACAGGAACAAAGAGAAGTGCTGTGTCTGGACAATGTTAACAATAAGAAAGAGGGAAAGTTGAAGAGCAGGTCAAGGTAAGAGGGGAAAGAGTAAATGAGCTAACTCCAAGAGACTTCTCTGTAACGACAACAAGCTTGAACATATCTTAAGTGCACCCCTCTGAGTACCGACCACCTGCTAGGCTATTGAAAAAAAACAAAACAACCCAAACTATTGGTTGCCCTTAAAAATGTGTCTTCAGCTTGTCCTCTTGTTTCTCTCCTCCACCTAACATAACAGGGCTTGGTTAAACAATGAGGAACTACATGTCCTCCCTGGACATTTAAATGCAGTTTAACCATAAATTCAAACTCTGCTGGACAATCACATATTGTCTGCTCTTTAAAATGTTTTAATCTTTAAAATACATTTAAAGACACTATGAAGATATACATTCGCCATCTGTTTTTTAAGTTAAGAATTCAGCAGTTCACTTCCATTTCTGTTCATCCAGCTTTTCAAGTATTGAAAGCCTGTTAAAGTATATCAGTCTGGGACCCTAATGATGACCAGATGAAGCTAAACCTTTATAGAAGGAGTTTACTGTATAATATTAAAACCAAATGGCCTATTGCACATGCAGGCTTAATCAATTTATAGTGGGCAATCCACTATTGCTTAGCCTCAAGCCCCCAAAAGCTCCACAGTTTAACATAAAGAAAATGGTAAAAGTGTTATATTACATTTGTATTGTAGGGTTACAAAAAGCAGTATTTGAGGATAAGGTTTGTTTGGGCTATCGGCTCCATGTATTATAGCAATAAATGCCAAAACATTAAAAAAAGAGGCAGCAGCAAACAAGGATGCTCCCTGACATGTCTTAATATATTTCTTCATTAAAAACTAAAGCAGATATTTTTAATTTCTGCATTTAAACAGAGTGTCCCTCCAAAGCCCATAAATTGCCTTATGAAGGCAAAACAATCCTGAGTTTGGATGTTGGTTTCAGGACTGTGCACATGGTTACATAATTCACCTAGGTCACTACCTATAAAAGGAGAGCTAAACAGTACGCTAAAGCTTGTCCGTGGAGACCCAGAACTGGCTGTTTTGTTTGGAAGCAGCCGCTGTTATTTTAAGCAACAAAGTGCACTGAAAACACTGTGGTGAGTCATACATTAAAAAACATCAACCTATCAGTACATATGAACTCACACAAGAATATGTTTTGGTAGGCTTTTTACACAGCCAAAACAGGTGTCTTACCTATTTATGGCTTCTTCTTATTTCTTCAGAAATACTGGCAAGTGGAGCAAGCAGAAAGTTGCAGGACTAAAACACATTGAGATGACTCTGACTATGGTCTAATGTGCTAATACTCAGTACATAAAAGTGGATTTGGTGGGGAACATACTATTGAGCTTGTTCGCTTGTTTGTCCTATAGACACTCTGTGTCACATTTAACATTACTGAGGAACAGAATGTGAGAAGCACAGTTGTTTTTTCTATGCATCTGTCTTGCTGGGTATGCTGTTACACCAGTCCTACCTGCTGATTCGTGTGGACGATATTATTTCTGCTCCTTTAGGGCATGTAAACAAACGGATCACTGATGTGTTTTCTGGTGTTGCATTGCTTGTTGGGAAATTTTACTGGCTACGAGAGGAAAGATCTGTCACAGCAAAGGCTAAGTGTGTCACTTCCCGACTGTGCCCCATATCCTGCTCCATAAAAGCTCAATTAATCAGGAAATGTTACGCATAAAGCTGGCTAATGTTCAAAACTCTCTTGAGACACAGGATGAGTAAGGGCAGTGAGAAAACTAAGTGGGTTCAACATCCTGACACACCCCTTGCACTCCTGATAGTTCTGGCTTTAGAGTAGTTATTTGCTCGGTTTCCATTGTTTCTTCTTGTTTTTAAATATTTACTGTACTTCACTGAAAGGACCTTTAGTGAATATTAAGTAGTTACTTTACATTACATGCTGTACTACCTCTTTTAGGCTTACTAACCACTGCAATAAACCGCAGAGGCACATGTTGCAAAACTCAGAACTGTTTAGACACGATTTGTTCTGTGTGAGAAGAGACTGTTGTGATGTACAGTATAATTCAATAATTCCAGTATGTCTTCATTAACATCACACAGCCAATGTCAGTTTGGTTTTGCTACAACCACTGGTGGCTCTGGATATTTTGACAATTTATCTATTACTGTAATATCATAAGACTACTACTACCTATTTTAGGAAAGACCTTTCACAAGAACGTCGGCCGATTAATCAGGCCAATCTTTGACATTTTCTAATTAATCTGCGTCAGTCAATGTTTATGTTCATGCTAACTAATTAATAAAAAAATGTATCAGCAGACACATCTGCAATCTACGCTGGGAGCATTTCAGGCATACATGTGCCTGTAAATTGCAGCATATTAATGCGCAAGATTATTTGGGTGCATCACTTTGAATGATTCACAAGGAAGCATATTGTTTGCTCTTGTAAACAGTAGTAGTAGAGTGAGATTAGCGGCTCTCAGAATACAGTTACGATGTCTGTGCTGCAGCCTTCCCTGTCTCTCTGTCTGTGTCTCTGTGACTGAGGGCGGAGGTCAGCTCCTCCACAAAGAGCCATATCAGGCAGGACAGCAGGTGACACGAGACTTTACTACTTTAGAGTTGTCATTACACTTGATTGCTACTATACACATGATAAAAGCAAGCAAAGAAGCAGACTCCCGGAGTAGCAAATTTTAATAGGAGCTTCCTGACACCCGCAAATTATGTAAAATTTCCTAGATATACTTTCTCTCTTCTTGTCATTAGCAGGCCTACTGTGCACAGGATCAGCCTTACAAATCAGCCATCTGCCTCAGTGTTCTCTGAAGAGTTCACTACAAGCATCTGCCATATAAAAAAACCTCACATTGGTTGACAACTAGTATAAATCCACATTTACAATACAGACTGCAAATAAGAGATGCAAGACATTGCAAAGAGAGGTAGACAGGGAAAATCTCCTTTTCACAGTACAAATTGCCTGAATTTAACAAATACTCAAATGTTAAACAAAGGCAACATACGTATTTACACTTAGACATGCCACTTCATGTTAGTTTCAGTGTTGAATGGACTTTGGCCAGACTTCAGATACAAAGGGGTGTCGCTCCTAATCTCTCCTTCCATCCAGCCACTCCACTCTGCTACTTTCTTAGTCTTTTTACATGCACATCAAAACTTGTAAAAAGTAAAACAGAAACCCAGTACCACATATACATTACAAGGAAATCAGGTCTCTCTAGTCCTTAACCTGATTACAGAAACCATTGTTTACAATACAGTTAAGAACTGAGCTACTCAACAATTTCCCACATATCTCTATGCAAAAATACCACATGTGGCAAGTTGAGAAATCCTTGCTGTGATTTAAGTACTTTAATGGTTATTTTACATTATATTCTTAATGTATTTTGTATGTATTCTTAGCTGGTGTTTTGATTCAACACAGATAAAGTTAAAAAAAAAAAAAAAAACAGTTTCAGAAGAAGGATGTGAACAAGTCTCTTGTTATGCTGACAGGTTCTATCAACAACCCTCTGTGCACCAGGCACAAAGCAGTTCTCCAAGTAGAAAAAGAAGAATGTTTGCATAAAAGGTTGGGACAGGTCAAAATGAACTTGACTCAAATTCCACACTGTGAAAAGTGAGTCACTTCATTACTGCTCATAGTTCACTGATGTCAATAGTTAAGTAGGTGAAGCAATAGGAAGCAAGCTGCTTATGGGAAAAGAATACCTGTTGTGCAGATCCATAGGGAGAATATACACATTAACTCACTGATTAATCCCAAGACCAGGTCAGACGGAAAGCCTCCTCAGAGACAAAGACTGACCTGCGCCCCAGCATGTGTTTTTTCAGAAATCACATGTCCACATGAAAGAACACAGCACAAATCAACATGTATGTAGACGACACGCAACTTATAAACTTTGATTTAGCATGAAAACGAAACACAATCTTAACTAAAATAAACAGGGTTTATCCCATAAAATGAGTAATAAAGTGCCCAAACTGTAGCTTAAAACAGTGTCTATGCAAGTTCTGTTAAGTAAACATTTAAGCTTGTATCCCTGACACTATGTTTCTTAAACAGTTAGGCTCCGTAGTTAAACTACAGAGTCCACAGCTCCTCAAAAGTCATCAGTTTAATAAGAGTATCATAGCACTGGTATCCAGCAAATATTGCTGGAAGCCAACACTGCCACACTGTCCGGACTATTTCCATTCAGCATTACTGGAAATACTCCATTGTACTTTCATTGTGACAGATATGAGGTTTAAAGTGTGTACCTCTGCAAAGTTGTGACACATTTCAGAATGACCAGAGGTATCTGTCCTGCATGAACGCTTCGTATGATGACAACATTTTGGCATTGAATACCTTCAGAAATCCACATAAAATAACCACAAGCATCAAAGAGACTTTAAGACATCAGCTTTCCTGAAGCAAACAAAAAAGGCCGTTAAAGATACAGCCAGCTCCTGACACACATTCTTCCTGAGGGAAGAGGGTGGAGAGTGGAAACTCTGCTCCACTGAGAAAACCAGGTGCCAGTGCAAAAACAGACCGCTGGTCCATTTAAAAAAAAAAAAAAAGCTGGTGCAGTTCTGAGAAATTGGCAGCCAAGTTCACAAACCATAAAGGAGCATAACAAAAGCTGGAAAGTCCACTCACCAAATAAAGAGGACAGTTGACAGCTTCACTGCAAAGGATCCAAGTGATTTATAAGAGCATTAGGTAAGGTTTGGTCATTTGATTTTTAACTATCCCAAATATCAGTGCCAATCCTGCAGAGTCTAGAAAGTCACATTAATAATCCTATTTAGGTTAAGCCTTTTTGTCTTTATTCTAACTAATATGCATCCATAAAAAGGGATATACCAGACCACCGTCAGGAAACACTGTTATTTGTACACTGCATTGTACAGTATGCTGCATGTTTGTGTGCATTGGGTGTGTATGACTGGGTTAGGGTTAGGTCATGTGACCAACTACTGAAAGCAGATAGGCCTGATTACAGGTCACCAGTCCCTAATCCAATAACTCCATCATCCACATAGTGTACATCAAGATTTGATCTATCAACACAAACATATGTATCAGAAAAAAGCCCAAGAGGGGGCGTGTATAGGGTGTGTCACATATTTAAAGCCACACTCATCCAACAATCAACCACCTACTGAGTGGCCAATGTGTTTCTCGTTAAAAAGCAATCGTTTAGCAGTTAAGGCGAGTTAAGCACCATGCCCGCCTGTAACCACTAGTAGAGTAAATTTTTAATTACAACTGCAGAGCCTCACAACACTTCATCTTGTTGAAATGGGCCACAGCTAACAGAGAGCTTGAAAGAATGATTCTGACAGGATGGGTTTGTTTGCCTAAACATGGCAAAAGCCCTTCATTCACATGACTCAACTCCTCTCTGGCTTTGGTCAGCAAGGAAATGAGGGGAAAAAAGGAGGGAGAAAGGGCTGAAGTGACAGGAAAAAGCAGAGGAAAGAGGAAGAGTGTGCAGGATGGAGGAGGACACAAAAAAGAGGAAGGACATTGAAAAGAGCGCAGAGGAGAAAAAAGGTGCCTACAGCAGGAGAGTGGTGGAGTACAGCAGGGGTCAGGGCAGAGGAAAGGAGATGGAAAGGAGGATGGAGAGAAAAGGCTTTTGTGGGGGTGGATGTGATGGCTTTGTGGAGCATGTGTCTCCAGGGTGCCAAGGGGCCCTAGTCTGGTGGTACAGGGGCGGAGGGAGGACAAGATCTGCTGCTGCTGCATAAGGGGAGGAGGAGGAGGAGGAGGATGGGCAAAAACAGAGTCTGAGACTAATCCATCTCTCCCTCTCCCCCCTCTGTCTCACAAAGACAAACTCCCTCAAATCCTTTTTACCAGAAGTCCTACTTACTGCAGTCAGTCACCCGAAAGGCAGTTGACATAACAACCTCCTGGGTACTCATGCCTGCACTCTGCATTGCCGTAGGAACTGACACTGTATAACGTGTACTGACTTGCTTAAGGCATAGATACCACTGACACCAGACCAAGAAAGTGTGTTATCTCCCCTCTTTAAATCGTTGTTGAGCTGGACAACAGCTTATGCTACTTAAACTCAATAAAGCTACAAGGTTAAACACAGAAAAGTATGTGTGTTGTCCTCTATTCTTCCTTAAAAGACCAGCTCTTTGTTCCAGTCTTCCGGCTTTCTGTTTGCTGTATTCAAAGGGCCCATTAAATGGGACGTGCGGGAAAGTAAATAAGCAAACTCACAGACAAACACACACTGCAGCACACACAGACATGCAACTGAAGAGTCACAAATGCGGGCCAACAGAAATACACACACTGGCCCTCCAACAAGGCTGCAATCATTGAAGCAGGGGTGGTGAGTGGGAGGGGTGGACTTTATGGGGAGTTTATGAGGCTTTATCTAGCAAGGGGATCATATGTGCGCGTACACACACACACACACACACACACAATGTGTTGTGTTGGATTCCATTCAAAGACATAATGTGGGCCAGAAACAAACACCCACACACATTTTTTATAGGACAGATGTATCATAGTAGCTACAGTTATAGCACCTTCCCTCACACCAATCGCTACCCTGTGTTACACACTAACATATGAAAAACATTGCCTCAGTCCAGCAACGCTGCTTCAAGTTCATCTTTGCCAACTTCTCATTAAAAGAGTCGTTTAAGAAATTGATGAAGGCATTAATCAGTGCAACTATTTTAAAGCTAAAGTAGGTCATTCACTTTGAATAGAAGTGAAGTCACCTTTCCCCGTGTACAATTTTTTAATAGTTCTGAATGCCACTTTCCACCATATTTTTGTACAATACATTAAAATTTTAAACTGCTAGCAAACAGGAAATTTAACAAACAAGTGACTCTCAACAATTTGTAGTAAAGATATAATAGGTTTAATATATAATAAAAATGAATTACTTCACCTAACGTTTTACTGCACGTAAATACATGTGGACAAATCATCCCCTCATGTTAATTTAACTACCAGTTAGCAACTGTCATATAATGTGTGACTGCTGTATGACCTCAGCGTGTGAAAAAAAACAATCTAATTCCAACCAAAACATACTGAACTTAGCACATCTATTGTCACTAACAGTTCACCAAAGAGTAACTACAGAGCTGTTTCCTTCTAGAAATCATCTAATGTGATTTTTCCACTTGTCAACAACTTATCAAGATGGACTTCATCCCCAAATGGCTGCTTGTAAGACACAGACAAGAGTGAGAGAGGGGGCAATGTGAGGAGGAGGAGGAGGGATCATGTGGGATCCAGAGAATCCTGCTCCTGGGGTTTCACCCTCTCAGCTCTCTGGTTTCCACTGTGCAGAGCAGACACCATCTGGCCAGTTGGAATGCTACCGAGCAGGGGGTGGAGGGGTTAAGGGAGTCTACTATCTTGCAGGGGGATGGGTTACAGCTGAGAGATGGACTATTAACAGTAGTGGTAATAGCCATTTAATGCCAGACTATCTCAACTCTTTTAAGTAGGAAAAAAACTGCACTCCAATTGTGGTGAGCAGTACAGAGACCAATGGGGTTGCTGGTCTTTCTGTGTCCTGTGCTTAAATGACTTAAAAGGCCTTAAACTGTTCACTTATTCAGGTTCAGAAATTCATCCAAAGAGTCTACTGCCTCTTAAGTCAAAAATTCAATACTGAAAATAACAAATAGTCACAGGTACTAGGCATGTGGTAACTTTGGAATCAGGTTAGGTGTTAGCCACTGTATACATTGTTATGCTAAGCTGTGCTAACCAGCTGCTGGCAGGCTTCATGTTGATGTTCCAAACAAAATGTTATCAGGCCTACTATCTTAACCTCTACAAGCTACAAGCTGAATAAGAATATTGTCCAAAATACATTTTCCTATATGATACAACTAGTTCCAGTATTGGCAACCGTTATGAAAGCAGCGACTTTGTTGTTGTAAAAACCATGCTGATTATTGAATCTAAATCTATGAATCTACTCTGTGAACTTGTCCACTTAGAATAAGTCCTTACACCCCTCTTTCTAATGAGTATTAGAAGTTTTGCTCTGTTTGTTTTGATAGTGATTCACTAATAATACACTGTGTGTGCGTGTTTTATTGATGAATGGTTCTTTGCAACATCTGTCACTCACATGGGCAATAAAACCCTTGCTGACATGCACACAAAGCATTACCCATAAACTCACTCTTTTGCGAAGATCTGCTTTGTTTTCAGTTGATAATGGTGTCAGATAAAATCTTGCTGTGGCACTGAGGTAAAACAAAAATGAGGTGCAGTATGGAGAGAGGCCTTGTGTTGCCCCTAAGCATGGAAACTATTATGAGTGCATCAAATGAAACTCTGAAGTATAACCATATGTTTGTGCACCATGCAAATATTACACTGGTTAAAGACGTCATTGAAGTGGGCCCTGTTTGCTGACCAAATAGAGTTAATGTCTTGGTGTTGAAGCTGGAAGCGGTCCATACTAACTGCTAGCGAGGTTTATAAATATGTCTTAGAGGAGATTAGCCCAAGGGTAACCCCTAGCACTCTTCCCCATGGAGTTCCTATTGCTCACTTTGTCACATCCCTTCTGCTTTGTATAAATATTTGTACTGCAGAACGTCTTGGCTGTGCAGCTGACATCAAACCCAACTGAGAGCTGAGGAGAGAGGACAGGTCAGACCTAGAGAGAGGGGAGTAGAGTGGGTGGATTTTGTGCCTGACTTTTTGCAGCCAAGTTTCACAGTTCAGCTGCTTCATGGTGGTAACATGTAGGTAATGATTACTACTATTAAGTAACATGCAGATAATGCTTTAATGGTCTATTCTTGCTGATCATCATGTCAGAACATATCAGTCGTGATAAATAAAAGCTGACTTCTTCATATCTTAGCATATGGTCACTCTCAATGTTACCAAGTGCAGAAATGCACAGCAGGAGAGGCTTCTATAAAACTAACTAACTGAAGATATTCTTCTATGTAAGTAATCATTCATAACTTACTACTTCACTGATACACAATACAAATGAAAGTAGGTACTTCCAAACAAAACTTGAGCAATCTATGCACAAATGTGCTTATTTTGTGCTGATCCCTTTTAAAGCCTTGTTAAAAACCCTAATTACCCCCATAAATTTAATTTCCAATTTGACAAGAGGATTTTTTACAACTCTTCAATTACTTCTCAACCTAGCAATACTCTGTGGGAGGTACATTGACTGAGTGCATAAGCTTTCAGCATTTTGACAGCATGCTGGCAGAACAGCAGCACAGTATACTGAGTAGAGTCCTAATGAGATACCTTCAACAGAAGGCAAAGTCCTCTGACTGCAGCCAAAAGTTAAACACACAGCTATCAGCGTTTTGGCAATGCTATGGTGCCATAGTCTCTGAGGTGAATCAGAAATGAGTGAGTCAATAGGGATGCTCATTCAGCTGAGGAAAGACCTTCTTAAAATTAAATGTTTACAGTGTCTATGAAAAGTATTCATCTTCCTTCAGTGGTGCAGCCAACTGATTTAAGAAATCACAAAAGTAGTTGGTTATTCAATACTTTTTAGAGGTACTGTGAATCCTTGCACTTCTTGATACTGTTTTCATGTAATGTCAGTGATCCAGAAAATTAAACCATATAGTTGCATTCTGTAGAAAAGAGGAAAAACAAGTCAATCTTTCAGTGCAGATCAAGACAAGTCCATGCAGCAGATTCCGCCATCCACCCGCCTCCAAGTTGAGTAAGAAGTTCCCTGCAGGCGAAACACAACACCACCCCCAGACTGACTGACACGAGGCAATGAGGTGAATGATAACACCAACCACATCCACACAACACTTACTTCTACTCAACAACAATGGGGTGACTGTCTTGTTGTCTAGCATCTTTACACAATCCAAAGAAAAGACAGGTAAAGAAATGTTTGATTATGTACTGTAAGTGAGACAGACAACCAGATCCACTCCCTCCTTTTGCCCCAGTGGCATTTGTGTCTTGTGTCTTGTTTCTGTCTTAAATACTGTTTATATTTTTTATTTTATGTCTCTACAAATGTAACACAAAGCAGTATATTCTGCTGATGAGCTGAAGAGTAACACAAACATGTGCTATCCTGCTCACAAACAAAGAGTACATCTAATCAAGTCATGCATCTTTTTCTGTCTTGCTCAACATCAGCTGGCTAAAAAAAGTTAGGAAACCTGTTGTGACACAGGCCAGAGAAGCATTACAGATGGCAAGCCTTGAATACCATAGCCCTCAGACATGAAGCTTCATTGACTTTCATGTTATGTTCCGTTTAAGAAAAAGCTGCTACACTTAATTACTAATTAAAAGAAACCGTTGCACTTTTGGGAAGTAAGTAGATAAATTAGGTGAATACGGAAAACATTTTTTGACACAGTATATTTTCAAGATGCTGTGTAAAAAAATCCCTTATCCACAGAAGTATTCTGAACACAAACATTTGAATACAGAGGGTGGTGGCAGGTGTTAGGAGCCATGCCTAGTAAAAATGTAAATGACTGCTCAAAAATGCAGGTGGCGCCTCACAAAGTGTAAAGTCATTGTGTTTCACAAGAAATCGAATAAATTTCATTCATCTCAATGTTTGGAGTATGCAAGCAATGTACAGTTTGCATAGACACTGATAAACATTACATTGATTCCAAACTATTCTTAGTCAATTTCCATAATGTAGTGTGCTGTGCCTGACAATTACAGTGAGCCCTGAAGCTATTTCAGCACTCTCCAACTTTTTATGACTTTGTTTTCACAGGTGGTTTTGCACAACACAGCCCCAAATGCTCACTCCTCTCACTGCAGAGGGACTGCTCGGGCAGGGTTTTAGATCTTGGCTGTCCACATAGGGCGCGCCAGCCATCCAGCTAGTCCCTGCCTGGCTGGTAGCTGACCTGTCCACGATTGATTTACCAAAATAAAACAGTGGGTGAAAGAATAAAACCTGCAAGCATGGATGTGCTGTAACTTGATATAATATACATAGATAGTTTTGACAACACCTGGAATTGTGAGTGCAGTTCACGTTGTTTTATGCAGAGAGAGGCACAAGCCTTGACAAAGCAGGGGATTTTCCATGTGCAAGATTGAACAGGCGTAGTGGTTAATAGTGTTAAATAAAAAGCCACTATTTCCTCTAACTTATTGTACTGTCACCGTGGCTAAGGAAGGAAAATTAGTAATACAATGACAGCTGGTCTGACTCTGTGCACGACAGCGTTTCAACATAAAGCATCATATCATGAGTGTGAGCTAACGTTAACCGACAAATGTGACTGTCACATATGATCATTTCCTTAAACACATATCAAATTTTTTCACTCGTTCACAGGAAGCTTGTAGTCAGCTGAAGGCACGTAGCAACATAGTAAGTTACAGTAACAGTTATGCTAGCTCACAACACTATATTAATTACACTGTTATAATATCATAAGCTGCACGGTTTTAAGTTAATGTACACAACATACCTGCAATCTTTAATGGAGGTCTGCTGGCATTCACTCAGGTGTTATTATGAAACACTTATTCAAACAAAATGCGACGAAAACACACTAAGCAGCACACTAGTTAGCTATGATTTAGAAAGTTGATAACAATGCTAACGTTAACCTGTGCACGTCACTCGCGGAGTCGGCAGTTAGCTAACGTTTCGCCGACAACGCGTCCTCAGGGTGAATGGAAAACAAGTCGACACTTCTTTAGAAAACAGCTTGGCTTTCAACACTCATCCTCCACCGAAGCTGAGGGGGGACGCGGCTCCGTCCTGCCCGGACAGTGGGTGCAGATGCGGCGGCGGAGAGAGAAGTGCTGCTAGCAGCTCGCGTCACTTCAAACTTAAAACGCTCTCTCGCTCCTGATTGGTCCAAACCAAACGCGGTGCTGCCTTTAAGTGCTCCTGGTAAACGCCCACTCCCTCTGATCGTAATTTCTGACACACAGTTATTAGCGCAGCGCTGCATTGTGAAATCTACAAAGTGTCAAGTTACGCTTGGAGCTTAGAGTCTACAGTTACCTTGTCAAAGATAATCATACTTGATTTATTTAGTTTTTGTTGCTGTCAACAAATCCCATTAATCACTAAAACGATGAATTAATTACTTGTGCTCACAATCATGTCTGTGAAAGCACCATCAGGGTGACATGTGTCACTGCCACGAAAAGTCTGACCTAGATTTGACCATCACTGTTTATAGACCACCACATAGATTTCCTTATCAAAGGTGTGACCATTGTTCTCTCTTTTGCTTTGTATAGTGAAAGTGAAAGTCAGTGGGCCTGTACAAGGCAGTTTCTTTATTTCCCAGACATCAACATTATACCACAGCTGACAGTATAGTAGGTCAATCTGTCAGCTGATTGAATACCAGCTCATCAAATTTGAGACAAGGCACTGAGATGTAAACCCACAAAGAAAAAGAGAAAGACACCATAAAGCCAGTGTTATTAGCAACCTCTTTCTTTATTGTGGTTTTACTGTCACACTACAGAACACGCACTTGATTGATGTTATGGATTTTCCTACACACTAGACAATAAATGCAAAACAGCCACTGTCTGCATCTACAGTCCTGTAGCTGTCTGTCCAGCAGTGTGCACTGTAAAGGTTCACGTTAATGTTGCAGCACCCCCTGCTGCTCACATGACATCAGATGATCAAATTCCCTGAGGCGCAAGAAATAGATTTTGGATTGTGAAAGTGTAACTGTATAGCACTGTTATTTTTATTTTACTCATGCTTTGTTTATGAATCATCTCTGAGGGGTTAAAGCCTCCTTTGATTTTTCATACAGCACTTTGTAAATCAATATCATGTATGCATGGGATTTAACTTGATTGCATTCATGCCTGACACTGCACATCTGCTGCATGCATATGTGAAATTGGGTGTATGGTCACGTATGGGACTGTGTGATATGTGAGTGTGTCTGTGTTTCTACACGTGTGTGAGTAAGAATTATTAGTGTCAAATAACGAGTAAGAATGATCAATCTTGAACTTGCCCCCAATCAAATTCATGTATTGGTGTCATTTCACTAGAGGAGGTGTGACTTGCCTGTTGAAATACCCAGCAACTCTGCACACTCACACACACACACACACAGAGAGAGATACACCAACTGATATTTGGATATACAGAGAGTAATTTCTGAAGTGCTTCACACTCAATTTTCCGTCTTGTCAAATCTTTTCTCTGCAGTGGAAAGTCTGAACCCGTGAAATAAGTGACATCCACATGATGAATGTATTTACAAATGGAAATGTTTCTTTATTTCTTTCATTGATTTATGAGTGCGTATTTTTCGGTTTGTCGGTTTATATTTTTGAACCCAAATTCATGCAGTTTGCTGTCGACCACTTTGGTCCCTTCGTCTTCACAACTCTGCTATCTCTCTGTGGCGTGTTAGTTAGGTAGCATCAAGCCCACCTGTAAAAAAAAAAAAAAAAAATAGAATAATTTAATTCCACTTTAAAAACTGACCTAGAGAATGGTGGGCTTTGAACACACAGCAGGAGTGTGAAGCGTCCTGACAGGTGGTGATATTACAGTAATCAGTACCTTGTCTGGCCTCATATTTGGACACATCCAGTTGTACAGGTAGTAATGAAGGCTCTTGTCACTGATGCTAAACTTCAGCTTCTCCAGGAAATACATGTTATCCATCACATCGAGAGCACAGAAGATGTCAAAACCTTTCTGTTGGTGAGGGAAATCAGCATCACACACAGAAAACCAAATCATAGCTTTGACAGCTTAGAAAGTTTCCACTAGGTTCATTAACTATAATATGTTTACATTTACTTTTAGTAATTTAGCAGAAGCTTTTATCTAAATCTACTTAGAGCAGCTGGATAGTGTAGCACTAGGGTCATCACCTCTGTTCTAATCCTTAGGCAAGACCTCCTTACACTTACCCTGCCTTGTACCTTGTATCTCACTTGTAAGTTGCTTTGGATAAAAGCGTCTGCCAAATGACTAAAGGTAAACATATCATTAATTATTAGCCTGGCTACCTTTGGTCTATCATTTTAGGCCATTTGAACATACACATTTACTATATTGATCCTGTCAAATCCCTTGTGCAATTGTCAAATAAATAAGATTGTAAATAACACTTACAGATTTAGCCAGGACCAGCGTGTCCTCCACGAGGTCGACTGGGTCTGTGGCAGTACAACCAATGTAGAGAAGATGAGCCTCTCTCAGGCCAGTGTGAACTGTGTGATTCAGCACCGTGGAGGCGACGTTGTAGAAACTCACTACATCTGTCAGTGTACCATCGTGTCCCTGTTGTGTGGCGGGATGGGACAAATCAATTCTTAACCTCTGCAGCATAATATGTCTTTAAGTTCAAACTGATGAGTTGTTTATTCTCCACAGAAATTAAAATCTGAGGTACTGTCGTTGATAAACTGTTTAGTCAAACCTTCACCACGAAGGTGTCAATCACATTCTCCCGTGGCAAGAGCCAGTGCTCTACTTCCTGCGCTGTCAGGATGGGGCTGAGGTGAAACCTGCAGAGGTTTTTCTGGAGTAGTGAATATATCCCTTCAACGTCATCTTTGGTCATTGGCTGCAGACCTGGTGTCTTTGTCACCTTGGAGAATGAAGAGAAATTAATCAGGACAGACAGAGAAAAACAATCAAATGTTATAGTGATATCTACTCAATCATCATTGTATTTTGCACACTATCATGGTCAATGTTGTTTATCCAATGCTAGACTAGTGCAGCAGTGGTACTAATGGGTTTGCACCTTTAGGTGGCAGCACAAACTAACCTCAGGCAGACGGTTGAGTTTGAGCGTTCTCTGCAGGTTCACCTTCAGTCTCAGACCTGGGTAGCTGACCTCGATCAACTTACGGAGATTCAGAGGGCGATGCCAGTAGCTGAAAGTATTATTTTGTTTATTTGAAAGGGACAGTATCAGAAGTAAGTAGGTAGGGACAGTATTAGACAGTATCAAATATATTTATGTATTACTGATGCATCTACTACTCAGTATAACTGAAGATTATTTGTTGCCTAATAGAAAGTGACACCCATAAACACATTGTATTCTTCACTTACAGTTTCCTTTGTATAGCTGAATATTCATTGACAAATAAGCAAATAAACAGATTCAAAACACAAAGCTAAGAAATCACCAGGAATTGGTGTAACTTTGGCTAAAATGTGTTCACATTAAAAGGCATTAGCTCACAGCAAGCTTAAAAGTGATAATTGTTGCCTTTAAATCACATTTTTCACTGTTTAGCAGGAGCATCTACCTGCAGGAGCTTAGTGGCGTGGGCACCACTACTCCAGCTGTGTAGACAGCCAGGCTGACACCCTGCTGGTTAACCCGTCTGGTGAGCTCTCGGATCAGAACTGGAGTCATCCGCTTGAGACGCAGCTTCTTGTGCACACACAGGAATTTGACCTGTACCACCC